>NC_092353.1:38446543-38755185 GCF_963676685.1 Mytilus edulis
TATGCATTTATTTTTGCAATTTTTGAAGAATGGACATAAATATGAGATTAATTATTGAGAGTTCAAGAAATTCTCCATTTTGAATCAATATATCCTAAATCAAAATGAGATTGCTTATTATTGCAGTACTCACCAAATTGCATTATTCCTATTGATATAAACCTCATGATAATTTCTGAACTAAATATATTGTGTGAAAACCAATGAAACAGCAACTTGTCAAAGATTACTAGAAAGAAGGTTGACTTTCATAGCACATTAATGTCTTTAATATTGAGAAGTGAAAAATATATATGGCAAGATGGAATAGACTACTAACAGACATGAATCATGTAAAACAATGAAAAAGAAACAAAGAATCGTCTTATGATATTTAAAATTACTGTTTATAGATAAAAATAATAAATAGATCTTAAGTTTTAAATGTTTCAAAATTTGTTTTAATTTATTTTTTAGGCCAAGCCTACCAAGCAGAAAGGAAAAGAAAACAAAGAAACATCTATGAAAGACAAAAAGACTGGGAAATCTGAAAAGATTTCTAGTACAGAAAAGTTGGATGTTAAAGAAGAGGGCAAACCTCGAAGTAAACCTTCTACTCCAACAAAACAAGTTCGCTCTAAGAGTGGCAGTCCTTCTAAGATGCAGGTTTCGTTTGATTCCTCCCTTGTTTCTTCTACTGATGCTATCAGCAATGATCAGCTTTTTGAATCAATAGAAGATGAAACTCTTCCCGATTTGGGAGATTCTTCCCCTGACCATTCAGCATCATCAGATAGAGAGGGACTGAAAGTTGAAAATCTAGACGACAGCCTCAACAAAAGTATCGAAGAAATTCAAGACATGGAAATTGTGGCTGGTAATTTTGAAGGTGAAAAGGAAGGTGTGGTAGAAAAGAGCAGTTCTCCAATGCCAGATGTTGTGCCACATGTCGAGGAATCAAAGAACGAAAGTGATGAGGAAAAGGTTGTAAAGTCGATTCCCGTGATTCTGGAGCCAGCGGTAACTTCTACTCCTTCCAGAGAGGCGAGAGATTTATCACCAGCCTCTAAAGCCGGTACACCTGCATCAGCCTCTAAGTCACAGAAAGAACTGGAACTGGAAGAATACAGAGCTAAACTAGCTGAGAAGAGAAGACAAGCCAGAGAAAAGGCTGAACGGGAAGCAGAAATTGAGAGACAAAAACAAGAACAACTAAGGTACATTGTTTTATCAATTAAGCTGGAAGTGTATTGGTTAAGGATCAAAATAAGCTAAAAATATTGATAGGTCATGGATATCCTTTTCGAGACATTTGATTTATAAAATAAGGCGGGAAAAGTCTGAGTCAGCCTTTTCCCGCCATATTTTATAAATCAAATGTCTTGAAAAGGATATCTTGTATTGTATGGAAAAACACCAAGGAGTCTGAACATGAAACTTAACCTCACCCAAGTACATCCTTAATCATAACTGTTAGCCAATTGATTTTGTTCCTTTTAATTCACATTGTTTAATTTTTAATATGCTTAGCGCTCACTGGTATAATCAAAACTGTTCATATCATGTATTTATAGACTTGAGGAAGAAGAAAGGCAAAGAAAGGAAGAAGAGGAAGAAAAGAAAATTGAGGAAGAAGCAGAAAGATTAGCTGAGGAGGCTAGAAGAATGGAGGGTGAGAGATTGAGAAAAGCTATTGAAGCAGAGGAACTGAGGAAAAAAGAGGAAGCTGAAAGGACTGAACAAGAAAAATTAGCTGTTAGTTTATACATTTTTGTTTTTTAGTACCAAGCTGAGACTATATGAACTATGTGAATCTCATACAAAATTCTAGCAAGTCCTGCATATTATTACTCCCAAACTCTAAAAGTTGGAGCTGAAAATTGTATATTGTTATCCCATTGTCTATTTGTTAATGTATTCTACTTTCAACAAACTCTTCTTAAAAACCATTCAACAGAAAGACTTCATATTTTTTTTAACAGATTGAGAGTGAAAAGCTGTAATGTGTATGTGCTTTTGAATCTGTCAGCTTCCTTCTTCTAGTCTGACATAGCTTAGAATTTTCGATATGTTGAATGAAGTAAAAACAATTGTCATACTTTTGGTAGAAACTAACTAAGTTAATTAAAATGGACAACAATGAGTTGTAAAGTGAAAGCACTTTTCAGATCAGACAGATACCTACTTCCTGATTTCATATACTTTAAGTTATGAATGGGAGCATGCTTAGCCTTACTTGTTATTACAGGAAATTGTAGAGATATATATACTGGTTCAAGTTGTCTATCTGGTTTATAAGTTTGTGCCATATTTTTGTGAGAAACATCAGACAGCATCTTTATATTGGTTCAAATCTTCGATAGGCTAATCTCTACACTATAACAAGTTTCAATGATCAAATACCTTGTCTGACAATAATGTGTTCATGAATTCTTCTGAAATGTTTACACACTACTGGGTTATAATAAAAGACAACCTAACTGATTATTTTGGCGATTTTCCAAATTGGTTTTTGCAGAGTTATAGAACTTTAAGCATAAAAAGCTATGCAACTTTTTACATGACTGGTGTTAACTTGTTAGGCAAACAAGTTAACACCAAAAAAATTAACACTAGTTATGAAAAATCCTATTTTTTTATCAGAGCACTGATAAATGTAATAAGATTTCTTATGAATTTTTGTCAGGCTTAGGACTAATACTATTTTATATTTTACAGAGGGAAGAGGCTGAAAGAAAACAGAAAGAAGAAGCAGAGAGAATGGAGAAAGAAAGAATAGAGAAAATTAAGAGAGATGATGAGGAGAGAACAGAAAGGAAAAAGGTATTTAACATTACAAAGTAATCACCTTTCTAGAAGAACAAAAGTAGGAAATTATGAAGTACTTTTGTGCAAACTCAAAAAGAGTTGAATGAAACCAAAAGAAAATGTTAGTCACTCTATATAAATAGTCTTTGAACAAGTTTGCACCCAACATCACAACATCAACAGCATCAAACATGATCTTGATGATATGTTTTCAGAAAAGCTGTTTTGAAATTGAACACCATGAAACAAATGTGCAGAAATTGAAATTGAAAGTTCGATAACATTGAAATGTATGGGTAATTGTCCCACTAGCATGCACCCAGAGTTGACACATCTCAAAAGGTTCAAACTATTTTGATTTGATTTGGGATGTGTAATAAAAAATCAATTTTGTCTAGATCTATTAAAGATTTAATTAATTTTATACACTTTTATTTATTTTTCAGAAACTAGCTGCAATTATGTCCAAAGTTAAATCAGATAAAAATCTGGCTTCACATGTAAGTGATCAGAATATGTTTATAAATAGATTACTACATCAGATTACACTTTGAAGAGTTATAACTGAGAATGGGTTTTTGAATTTTTGCAATATTGGGGTTTATATTTTTTCAGATTACTAATATATAAAGTAATGTAGATAAAATGGATTTATTGCATATAAATATAGGTATACATATGATTCAAACAAATTAAAATTCATAATAATATTTCAATTAAATCAAGCTATAATTTGACTGTCCTCAGATATGATTCTTTTGAATCTGAGGTCTAGGTACCTTTTAGCTAACTGGAATTAGTACAAATTTGAACAGCTAAATGCGGAGGAATTTGAAAAAGAAAAATCTACTGAATTGTGAAATAAGTAATCTACTACATGTTTAAGAATTTGTTTACAGGTATTTGAAGTATGAATTTACATGGATAAATCATTTATTTCTATTTTTCCTAGGGATCCGATTCAAACTTGTCCTCAATGTCCATGTCACAGAGTTTGACCAACCTGGTTTCAAATGAAGAGGAACAACCCAAAGAAGAACTTACAGTCACAACAGATTCTACTCCAAAATTCAAATCCCCTTTGTTACAAAAACTGGCTGAAAATAAACAAAATGGGGGTGAAACTCCAAAATTCAAATCTCCACTTTTACAAAGTTTATTAGGAAAGAAAGGACGATTGGCAGAAAAACTGGAAGCCGAAAAATCGGAAACAGAAACTGACTCTGATAGAAGTGATACAGACACAAAAGTTTCTACAGAAACAAGGGAGATAAGTCATATAAGTGCTGATTGTAATAGTGACGCTAGTGATAGTAGCGACAATAATTCTGTGATAAACGCTGATACGTTAAACAATGGTATTCATAACGGACATATAAAAGAATTGGTAGATTCTAGGTAAGTCTAATGACAAAGTTATGTAACATACTGAAAAAAATGTGTATGGTATTGAAAGTATGGGGTTTACCATCAAAACAAACACTTTATATTTTTCATTCATGGAGTATTGACAATAACTAATGTATTCATCAAAGTTATTGAAAAATAGAAATGTCCCTTAATAACTAGCTTGCTTGATTTGTATATACAATAATGACCTGTATGCTTGATTTTGATATACAAGCATATGCCAAATGTTAAAGAAATCCTTTGACTTTGTTAGTATTTTCAAAAAGTGGGTGTTAAAAACCTAATTTAAAATGTTTTCGATTGGAGTTGCCTGTTTATTGCATTACTTTATTATTTGTTTTAATTGGTGTACATATTGCATTAAATGCAATCATATGCCTTAAGTAACTGGCTTGATAGCTATATTTTCCAGACCTCATTACTTTTGAGAGAACATAAATGGTGTATTGAGGTGAACAGTCTCTTCATCAAAAACTTAAGTTTCAAAATGATGTATATATGTATAACCATACTTATTAAAAAAAATGTGTTATAGTGAAAATGACCTACATTTTAATTGAATAATCCATCTGTTTTATAAATGACACAAGACCTCATAGAGACATCATAGAGAATTTAATTGTCATCTGTGGCCAAAAAGCATCTAAAGTAATTTTTAAAATTTGAGTTATCTTCCTTTGTTCATTATTGTAGTTGTGATAACCTGCACTCATGGATAAATTGATTAAGTTTTGGTCATTTAAGGGGGTTCATGGGTCTAAATCATTTATATAGGATTTCTCTATATTTTTCTATAAATGAACTTTATCTTATAGTTAATAGAAAAATAAAATAAAAAAATGGGGTCACCGTTCATTTGCGTTCACAATCTGCCTTCGAAAGAAGCATACATCTTTGTAAAAGTGGTTTATTTCTGTTGAACTAATAGGAGAAATAAAGGTAATATCGAAAATAAAAAAAGAAATTTATTACAGAATTCGCTCAAATTTTACAATAATTTAGTTTAAGTACAGCATATATCAAAATTATATTAAAAAATATAGATCACCGATGAGTTAAAAGAGATATTTCAATTTTAAAGCCAAAAAATGGCATTTTTCCACCAAAGGGAGATAATTTGGAACTTTTTTCAATGATGTTTACATTTTAAAAGTCATCTGGGGCCAACACGAATTAATTGTTTTGAATGTTTTTTATACCATATGATAAAGTAACAACTACAAAAGGTAATAAATAAAATTTGTAATGTAAAACAAATGTTTAATTTTTTTCTGAAATTGTTATACCCTCGAGCCTCCTGAAGCACTGCTTTTGAGCTTTTTTGTAGCAGCCAGTTTTTATTGGTGAGAGAAGCCAGAGTTCACAGAAAAAAAAAACAGTGACCTTCAATGGGAAAACTCAAAATCCTAATTAATTAAGATTGAAGTCAAGTGTAGAAGCGGGATTCAAACTCACAACTACAGTGGTGACTGGCTAGTGATTACAGTAGTAACTACTTCGGCCACCGAGGCCCCATATGGATAAATTGAGATATCTCTCAATAAGAAATATTTATCCCATTGCTAATTGATACATTTTGTACACTGCAAACTTTTATTTCACATTGCAAAATGAATACAATCTTGACCCATTAGTGGTAACACGCACTTTGATTAACCTAATCTTTCAACATAAGTTCATTGTTTTTGGTTCTACTAGACTACTGGTAATCTGCTAAATAGAAGGTTATATCTAGGTATAAAGATCACACATTTAAACTTTAACAATTATATTTGTATTACCTAAGGTTATTATACTTCTGTAAAGTCATGACTACGAATAAATAATGCTACTAGATGCTAAGGAACAAATACATTATTAATTTGATGTTATTGTTAGCATTTATATTCATAACAGATGAAATAGCAGAGAAATGAGATTCTTAGAGATATATAAAGAAGATCTTGGGAAATATCAATGAGACAGCTCTACCTACTAATGATAAAAAAATTGTTGAATGAAATCAGATCTTTGAAAAACCTAAATATGAACATATACATGTGACTTCATATATTTATACTTATACATGTATGCATGCCATGATGCATTGCAGTTAAAATTTTAAAAAAATAGAAATATAATACATGTAGTGACGGTCTTTGTACTGTTATACCACTGTCCCAGGTTAGGGGAGGGTTGGGATCCCGCTATCATGTTTAACCCCGCCACATTATTTGTATGTGCCTGTCCCAAGTCAGGTGGTTGTCGTTTGAATTTGTGTTACATATTTGTTTTACGTTCATTTTTTTACATAAATAAGGCCGTTAGTTTTCTCGTTTGCAGACTACACGAAATACGTCGGACCATCAGACAAATCTGGTGAATAATGGATCGGTCTGGTAAAATTTTGTTGAATTCCGGTCGGAATGTCCGGTGTTTTTTTTCATGGATTTTTCTAACATTCTAGCAAAATTGCCGAACGATGTCAAATTCATTTTTAGCTCACCTGGCCCAAAGGGCCAAGTGAGCTTTTCCCATCACTTGGCGTCCGTAGTCGTCGTCGTCGTCGTCCGTCGTCGTTAACTTTTACAAAAATCTTCTCCTCTGAAACTACTGGGCCAAATTAAACCAAACTTGGCCACAATCATCATTGGGGTATCTAGTTTAAAAAATGTGTGGCGTGACCCGGCCAACCAACCAAGATGGCCGGCATGGCTAAAAATAGAACATAGGGGTAAAATGCAGTTTTTGGCTTATAACTCAAAAACCAAAGCATTTAGAGCAAATCTGACATGTGGTATAATTGTTTATCAGGTCAAGATCTATCTGCCCTCAAATTTTCAGATGAATCTGACTACCCGTTATTGGGTTGCTGCCCCTGAACTGGTAATTTTAGGGAATTTTTGCTGTTTTTTGCTATTATCTTGAATATTATTATAGATAGAGATAAACTGTAAACAGCAATAATGTTCAGCAAAGAAAGATTTACAAATAAGTCAACATGACCAAAATGGTCAGTTGACCCCTTTAGGAGTTATTGACCTTTATAGTCAATTTTTAACCATTTTTCGTAAATCTTAGTAATCTTTTACAAAAATCTTCTCTAAAACTACTGGGCCAAATTAATCCAAACTTGGCCACAATCATCTTTGGGATATCTAGTTTAAAAAATGTGTGGCTTGACCCGGCAAACCAACCAAGATGGCGGCCATGGCTAAAAATAGAAGATAGGGGTAAAATGCAGTTTTTGGCTTATAACTCAAAAACCAAAGCATTTAGAGCAAATCTGACAAGCAGTAAAAGTGTTTATCAGGCCTAGATCTATCTGTCCTGAAATTTTCAGATGAATCGGACAACCTGTTGTTGGGTTGCTGCCCCTGAATTGGTAATTTTAAGGAAATTTTGCTGTTTTTGGTTATTATCTTGAATATTATTATAGATAGAGATAAACTGTAAACAGCAATAATGTTCAGCAAAGTAAGATTTACAAATAAGTCAGCATGACCAAAATGGTCAGTTGACCCCTGAAGGAGTTATTGCCCTTTATAGTCAATTTTTAACCATTTTTTGGTAAATCTTAGTAATCTTTTACCAAAATCTTCTTCTCTGAAACTACTGGGCCAAATTGAACTAAACTTGGCCACAATCATCATTGGGGTAACTTGTTTAAATAATGTGTGGCGTGACCTGGCCAATCAACCAAAATGGCTGCCACGGCTAATAATAGAACATAGGGGTAAAATGCAGTTTTTGGCTTATAACTCAAAAACCGAAGCATTAAGGAAAATCTGACAGGGTTTAATTGCTTATCAGGTCAAGATCAATCTGCCCTGAGGTTTTCACATGGATCGGACAACCCGTTGTTAGGTTACTGTCCTGAATTGGTAATTTTAAGGAAATTTTGCCGTTTTTTGTTATTATCTTGAATATTATTATAGATAGAGATAAACTGTATACAGCAATAACATTCAGCAAAATAAGATCTACAAATAAGTTTACATGACCAAAATAGTCAATTGACCCCTTAAGGAGTTATTGCCCTTTATATTTAATTTTTATACGACCGCAAATTTTGAAAAAATTTTCGTCGTATATTGCTATCACGTTGGCGTCGGCGTCGTCGTCGTTGTCGTCGTCGTCGTCGTCGTCCGGCGTCCGAATACTTTTAGTTTTCGCACTCTAACTTTAGTAAAAGTGAATGGAAATCTATGAAATTTTAACACAAGGTTTATGACCACAAAAGGAAGGTTGGTATTGATTTTGGGAGTTTTGGTCCCAACATTTTAGGAATTAGGGGCCAAAAAGGGCCCAAATAAGCATTTTCTTGGTTTTCGCACTATAACTTTAGTTTAAGTTAATAGAAATCTATGAAATTTTGACACAAGGTTTATGACCACAAAAGAACGGTTGGGATTGATTTTGGGAGTTTTGGTCTCAACAGTTTAGGAATTAGGGGCCAAAAAAGGGCCCAAATAAGCATTATTCTTGGTTTTCGCACAATAACATTAGTTTAAGTAAATAGAAATCAATGAAATTTAAACACAATGTTAATGACTACAAAAGGAAGGTTGGTATTGATTTTGGGAGTTTAGGTCCCAACAGTTTAGGAATTAGGGGCCAAAAAGGGACCCAAATAAGCATTTTTCTTGGTTTTCGCACCATAACGTTAGTATAAGTAAATAGAAATCTATGAAATTTAAACACAAGGTTTATGACCATAAAAGAAAGGTTGGGTTTGATTTTGGGAGTTTTGGTCCCAACATAATAAGGGGCCCAAAGGGTCCAAAATTAAACTTTTGTTTGATTTCATCAAAATTGAATAATTGGGGTTCTTTGATATGCTGAATCTAACTGTCATGACTGTGTATGTAGATTCTTAACTTTTGGTCCCGTTTTCAAATTGGTCTACATTAAGGTCCAAAGGGTCCAAAATTAAACTTAGTTTGATTTTGACAAAAAATGAATCAGTTAGGTTCTTTGATATGCTGAATCTAAAAATGTACTTAGATTCTTGATCATTGGCCCAGTTTTCAAGTTGGTCCAAATCGGGGTCCAAAATTAAACTTTGTTTGATTTCATCAAAAATTGAATAAATGGGGTTCTTTGATATACCAAATCTAACTGTGTATGTAGATTCTTCATTTTTGGTCCTGTTTTCAAATTGGTCTACACTAAAGTCCAAAGGGTCCAAAATTAAACTTAGTCTGATTTTAACAAAAATTGAAATCTTGAAGTTCTTTGATATGCTGAATTCAAAAATGTACTTAGATTTTTTATTATGGGCCCAGTTTTCAAGTTGGTCCAAATCAGGATCTAAAATTATTATATTAAGTATTGTGCAATAGCAAGTCTTTTCAATTGCACAGTATTGCGCAATGGCAAGAAATATCTAATTGCACAATATTGTGAAATATCAAAAAAAAAATTAATTAGAGTTATCTTTCTTTGTCCAGAATAGTAAGCAAGAAATATCTAATTGCAAAATATTGTGCAATAGCAAGATTTTTTTTTAATTGGAGTTATCTTTCTTTGTCCAGAATCAACTTAAATCTTTGTTATATACAATATACAATGTATATTCACTTTTTACTACCAACTGATAAATTAAAATAATCTTTACCATTCAGTGATAACAAGCAGTTTTTTTACATCTTAATATTTTACGATGTATTTAAATGAGTAGTTATTGTTGCAAACTCCATTAGAAATTTTAATTGAGATTAGTTTTGGAATAAGGGAAAGGGGGATGTGATTAAAAAAATTGGGTTCAATTTTTCTCATTTGAAATTTCATAAATAAAAAAGAAAATTTCTTCAAACATTTTTTTGAGAGGATTAATATTCAACAGCATAGTGAATTGCTCTAAGAGAAACAAAAATTTTAAGTTCATTAGAACACATTCATTCTGTGTCAGAAACCTATGCTGTGTCAACTATTTAATCACAATCCAAATTTAGAGCTGAATCCAGCTTGAATGTTGTGTCCATACTTGCCCTAACCGTTCAGGGTTCAACCTCTGCGGTCGTATAAAGCTACGCCCTGCGGAGCATCTGGTTAACATTTTTCATAAATTTTTGTAAATTTTTAGAAAATATTTTCCACTGTAATTACTGGGCCAAGTTCATTATAGATAGAGATAATTGTAGCAACAAGAATGTTCAGTAAAGTAAGATCTACAAACACATCACTATCACCAAAACACAATTATGTCTTGAATTTATCTGTGTCCATTGTTTAATATGCACAAGACCAAGGTGAGCGACACTAGTCATCTTTATTATTCATCACAGCGATGTTTATTTTGTTCAACACTAGCTTTATGCCGAACATCGCCAACCAGTAATGTGTAAATCCAGGTAAACACATATCTGACTCAAAAACAACAATGGATGCCATCATTGGCACAACCGGAAATGTAAATAAAATCGGATCTGATTCTGGGATTGGATAAGAATAATTCCGGGTTTGCCGATTAAATACAATAAATGAATAAAAATCCAAGCAGATCACAAAATTTAGCAATGAAATATAAACACTAGAATTGAAAACCAAAAGATATATGAAAAAGAAAAAAGAAACAGGAAATAATATTTTATACAGAAACTCTAAATTATGTTTGGTTCACAAACATTGTCAAAATCCAATAAAATGGGACATTACTCTTCACTGAAATGCATTCAAGCAATTGTGCACAACTTTCATAACAACATACCCTCTTGTTACAACATTTTGTTTTAATTTGTGCATTTTGGGGAGGAGTAGGGCACAACAAAGTCATATGTTTGTTGTTTTTTGTCAGATAATATACAATTAGATGTAAAAAAAATTTGGTCTGGTAAAATTTCATTCGATCTGGTAAAGCTAGGATGTTTACCAGACCGAATGTCCTGTAAAAATAAAATTCATTCGTGTAGTCTGCGTTTGAATTGTTTTACATTGTCTTATCGGGGCCTTTTATAGCTGACTATGCGGTATGGGCTTTGCTCATTGTTGAAGGCCGTACGATGACCTATAGTTGTTAATGTCTGTGTCATTTGGTCTTTTGTGGATAGTTGTCTCATTGGCATTCATACCACATCTTCTTTTTTTATATTTGTATTTCGAACATGATCAAATGGTTTGTGAGTTTGTTGTGCTGTTCAACATTTTTGAGAATAGTTTTATCATGTGTATTCTTATTATCTGATCAGGAAAGCTATTTTAGAATATCAACTTGGCTAAAAATAAATAATTCTTTTTGAGATATCTGCACGTTTCTTTATAAAGAGCACCCAAAAAATAGGGAATGGAATATTCAACAATTCCTTAAATGTATTTATTCTCTGGCTGCATAAAACCTTTTTTGTCAGGTCTGTTTTACCCCAATTATGTTTCGACTCTAACATAAGTATGACTGACAACCAACATTAAACTCATAAAATGTTCCATCTTCACCAATTCAAGATGGCAGCAGTTATGCACCTGAAGAATGGAAACATAAACATTATTATTGTTGATTTGAATACTAGTGTTAATAATTAATTAAGGAAATAACCAATACCCATGGTTACAGACCTGTCAAGATGGGAGTTTCATCATAAATGGATTCTTTAATACTCAGGATATACACACTTTAAAATGAGAAAAAAAGATATAAACAAATGAATGCTTTCCTGATAAAAACTCGTTATTGATAATATATCTGTTGGTTGTGCTTTTTCCATGTTTCCTGAAAGGAAATGAGAAATTTATTTTTAAGTTATAACTTTTTTGTAATACATGTATTGTCATTTTACCATATGCTTACTTACTTCAGCTGTTAAAAAAAACAGTTGTTAAACATTAAAAATGAAAACATCATACATGACATATTATAAATTTCATGTGTCAGTAGCTTTTCTAAAAAGTTCAAAGTTGAATATATTTGAAAGCCAAGGATTTATTGTAAATCAAAACAGTTGAAAAGCTATATAACCAAATGGGACATAAAAAAAAGTCATTTTGCCTGAGGGAGTTGAAACATTAGTTTCTAACAATTTCAAAAAACTTCTAACAAAATTTATTAAAAAGACAATTTTAGAAAGGTTTGTTATAATTCATGTCAGTACTGATCTAATGATACCCTCATGTACTGATAGTCCACAAGCTGCGACCCAGTTCTGTAAAAAATGAAAACATGAACAAGGGATATTTTTTTTCAACTCAAGGCAAACCTCTTCAGCAATACCAAGATGTTTTAATTGTTATTCATGTTATTGATCTTAAACTCTTCACTAATTGTTCATATTGAAGGGTGACAAATAAAGTTGCTTCAGATAAATGACCAAGGCAGAAATGGTCTGCTGAGCACTGGCAGCAATGTGAGAAAGAAGTTGTATTTATTTTCTTTTTCAAATCTGTTTAAAAGAATATGGCTATTTAACATATATTCAAGTTTCTGATGTCAATAACTGAAGTGGTATATTTCTTACAAATATAGGTATCCATCAGCATCACATGATTTACCTTCATAATCTCCTTTTACAAAGTTTTTATATTTGTTTGTTTGGAAGGAATATTTTACAAATACTTGGCATATTATTGGATAGTTTTTAGAGATTTCCCTTGTCCTGTAACCGAAGGGCCTTTGAAATTTCAAGATGATATGACTGATTGGATAAAAGTGCACATGTTGGTCATGCTAGAAAGATTTCCTGTTGAATTATTATTTTTGGCACATATTGCCATCCCCTTTTTTAGCTCACCTGGCCCAAAGGGCCAAGTGAGCTTTTCCCATCACTTGGCGTCCGTCGTCCGGCGTTAACTTTTACAAAAATCTTCTCCTCTGAAACTACTGGGCCAAATTTAACCAAACTTGGCCACAATCATCATTGGGGTATCTAGTTTTAAAAATGTGTCCGGTGACCCGGCCAACCAACCAAGATGGCCGCCATGGCTAAAAATAGAACATAGGGGTAAAATGCAGTTTATTGGCTTATAACTCAAAAACCAAAGCATTTAGAGCAAATCTGACATGGGGTTAAATTGTTCATCAGGTCAAGATCTATCTGCCCTGAAATTTTCAGATGAATCAGACATTCCGTTGTTGGGTTGCTGCCCCTGAAATGGTAATTTTAAGGAAATTTTGCTCTTTTTGGTTATTATCTTGAATATTATTATAGATAGAGATAAACTGTAAACAGCAATAATGTTCAGCAAAGTAAGATCTACAAATAAGTCAACATGACCAAAATGGTCAGTTGACCACTTTAGGATTTATTGCCCTTTATAGTCAATTTTTAACCATTTTTCGTAAATCTTAGTAATCTTTTAGAAAAATCTTCATCTGAAATTACTGGGCCAAATTTAACCAAACTTAGCCATAATCATCATTGGGGTATCTAGTTAAAAAAATGTGTCCGGTAACTCGGCCAACAAACCAAGATGGTCGCCATGGCTAAAAATAGAACATGGGGGTAAAATGCAGTTTTTGGCTAAATATAACTCAAAAACCAAAGCATTAAGAGCAAATCTGACATGAAGTAAAATTGTTGATCAGGTCACGATCTATCTGCCCTGGAATTTTCAGATGAATCGGATAATCGGTTGTTAGGTTGCTGCCCCTGAATTGGTAATTTTGAGGAAATTTTGCTGTTTTTTTGTTATTATCTTGAATATTATTATAGATAGAGATAAATTGTAAACAGCAATAATGTACAGCAAAGTAAGAACTAAAAATAAGTCAGTATGACCAAAATAGTCAATTGACCCCCTAAGGAGTTATTGCCCTTCATAGTCAATTTTTAACAATTTTCTTAAAATTTGAAGATTTTCATCAATAACATTTTCCACAGAAAGTACTGTTATATATAGAGATAATTGTAAGCAGCAAGAATGTTTAGTAAAGTAAGATCTACAAACACATCACCATCACCAAAACACAATTTTGTCATGAATCCATCTGTGTCCATTGTTTAATATTCACATAGACCAAGGTGAGCGACACAGGCTCTTTAGAGCCTCTAGTCTTATTTGTGTCATTCTTTTCTATAGCATACAATGTGGAATAACTTTTATGCTATGGTACTGAAAATTGAATTTGTTACTGAAAATTGAATTTACCTTAAGAGAACATTAAGATTAAAACTAGATAGCCTATATACACACGTCTGATACATGTTGGTGAACTTGTGTTGTTGGCTTGTTGTACCTGTTATCCCTTATGTTTTTGTCTTGCTTTGATGGAGTCAAACAGCAAGAGCATTAAGAGTGTTCAAGTTGCTATGGTGTCAGAGATTTGTCAGGTCAGTTCAAGGACTTATGATAGTCAATAATATTTGGTATATAGTTGTATATAAGAATAAGCACATCTCTTTCTGACATTCTGTGGAGATTATTTGGACCTGCCCCTTAGTCATGGTCAATTGACTTTAAACTTTTTCATATTTTTCATGTTTTAAGTTTGTGATAACTTAAGGTTAGTTTAAGGTCTTATGATAAGTCAGATATTTAGTATGCAGTTTTATTAGCATTAGTACATCTCATTTTTACAGAGATTATTTGGCCCTGAACCATTGATCAGTTTATTTGAAACTACTTAATAAATATGTCAATGATATTTGGTGTGCTGTTGTATCAGCTTTGGCATATCTGATTTCAACAGAGATTAATCCATATTTGGTCCTGTAACTTTAATCAGGGTTCATTAACTTTGAATATTTTGCATTCACGGAAGCGCTTCTTTCTAAAAATGTGCTCATGGTCAACGCTGTTACAACCCTATGAAGTTACAAAAAGAATCATTCAATACTTATAATTACATTTTTGAGCTTGGATCATAAAAAAATCAGTTTTATCAAGTTTTTATTCAATTTACATGTGCACTTTTTTGTAAAACCTCGTGTCATTATGAATGGTAAATTTTATTGTGTAATGAAGTTGATTAAGGAATAACGCGAGATTGCAGTGTAGCCAATCAGAATAACGTATTATAATGAAACACATCTAATGTTATTATTATAAAATAAAAACATATAGAAGGCAAGACATATCTCTGTGTCAACAATTAATTTAAGAAATTTAGCTTTTCTCAACTAATGAATTATTTAAACTAATGTTGAAAAAGTACAGGATACCTGGATAGTTCACAATCTATTTATAATTTTAAACCTGTTTATAAAGGTCAACGAAGTTACAATTAGGTAATAATTTATCTTTTTAATCATCTTTTCACCTTAACCAGATTTTGATAAAATTCGTTTGAAGATCAATAACAGATTTATCATAAACCTATATAGGTCCAAAATAAAGCTTATGGATCAATGATTTTATTGACATATCAGGTGTGAGGTTTACCTGTCAGGTGATCAGTATTGTACAGGTAAAACATTCCAGGTAGGGTGTTTACATAGGTGTGTATTGTGTAAGACCAGTTGTCACTGATGAAGGGACCTACTACTTTGTATGCAGCTTCCGTTTGTAAGTTTTGCATACATAAATCTATGACTGGTAAATGCTAGAGGGAACATATTTTTGTCAATTTCATATCTGATAATCATATGATACAGATAGGTATCTTAATATTAAATGAAAACATTGTTCGGTTAAATTAAATTCTTTATATTCACCGCAGAAAGTTGAAATTTGCATTTTAAAGGTTTTCTAATTCAATGACATATGACATTTAAACTTAAGCTGTTAAGTTTTAAGATAATAAGCTTACAAAAACAATGGATGTACACTGTAAATATGCAAAGAATACATTAAATGAACTTAAAATTTGAGTTCTATGTATTGTATTATTAAAAAAGTTCAATGTGTATGTCACCAGGTGGTCAGTGCATCAGGTAGTGCATATATAATTGTTTATTTTGAGGATTTACAAACCTTGATATAAGTTGAAAGTAATTTATAAATTTTTATAACAGTTTTATGCATAAGAAGTATATTCTTACAGTGACATCAACTTTATAGGAATATTTAAAGTCTATAATTATAAATCCAAAGGGGGATTTAGGGTTCCAGAATACTATGCATCCCCTCTTTTTGTTGGAAAAATCTGTTAGATTATTTAGGGTAACTGTAGCAGGTCCTCTCTAAAGGCAGTCAGCCTCTCACACCCCCCTCCACCTTTACTAAAATTTATGGATTCGCCACTGAAATCTGGACAACTTTCACGGTTAAGAACTCATTAATTCAAAATTTTAAATCAAAAGCTTCCATCACCATCCCCAGCCTTCAAAGCAACAACTATAATATCTCAAAATTGAAAATTTTACTAAAGATATATATATATAAGTATTTATTCAGTTGTTTACTTGACCCACTGGTATGAACAGAAGATATTGAGATTATTGACAATCTTTAGCTCTCAGTTGAAACGATTTTGGAGCAACATGGAACAGGCTATTATTTGAACTTGGAATTACTTTTAATGATGGAATTTGCATAATTTCTTGTGCTTGAATTTTTTTAATAAATTCCATTCTGTTATGGATCCTTTGTGGTAAATAACATTCATATTGTGACTCAATAAAAAATTTGACTTAAGATGAATAAATAAAATCTAAAAGTATTTTTGTGAGATTTTGTTGGAATGATGGCAATTACTACAAGGACAGTTACAACAATACTTTCAAATTATAAAATTGAAAGTTTTCATCGCTTAGATACTATATAGTACAAACAGGTGTTTGCCAGAAAGCTTGTCTTTAATAAACCATACATAGGCATTCAAGTGTTGTGTTTGGTCGACCAAATCAGAGAAACTTCTGTTTAAATCTTTAAAATTTACTATCTCTACAAAAAGTTTGCATGGTAATAAAATTAATTGTTCCTAGAGGCAAGTTACTTTTGGTTATATTGCCCTTCTTAAAAGCGGATAATAGTTCTGTCTGAGCAAAGGTTAATTGCATTTATCAATTTAGAATGTTTAAATCAAGATTTATTTGAGTTTTGACATGTCAAAGGGAAGCAAATGTTTTGGTTGTAATGTTTGAAAAGTCAACAGGCTACTTATCATGCAAGAGAGAAAGGAATCTAGATCACTTTTACATGCTTGTAATCAGTAAAATCTGTTGTATGTGATTCTGACAACTGCATTAAAATGTTATTTATTCCTCCCTTTTTTAAGCTGTTGAAAAGTTAATCTTAGTTCCCTTTATAAAACCAAAATTGAAATCTTGTAATTTTTAGTTTCTGAGAAATGCAAACATTTTAAGGTAAAAAGTTCATGCATTTCTTAAAAATGTTTTCCCTAATTGCTTTTAATAAGATGGATGATCTATGGGCTGTCATGTTTTTTTACTTTTGACCTTTTAAAATATGTATACCATATAAAGATAAATCATTTACACCTGTTTTTTACTTGTATACCACTTTATAAGTCGTAGAGTCATTGTAAAACAAGCTGAAGAAATTTACATCTTTAAACTTCAGGAAATTGACGTTTTGTACCATTACACTCCTGACTGCAATATTCAGGAAATTTTGTTGAAGCTCATCGATATTTTCAATCTGGGAAAACCATTCATTAATACTTAAGTATATGATAAACACTTGTAACTTCTTAGCAAATGTATTTTGATATTAAAAAAAAAGAATCACCTAAATTTATCTATTTTGTACAGTTACCCACTTACAGGTCCTTGATGATGTTGATGGTTGTACAGAATTTTACGTTTTTTGAAAGTTTATTCCGACAAGTTATAAATATAGCTAAGTTTGCAGCTGTTCTTTATTTATGACTATTTATTCTTTTATATTTTCAGTATTAGTATGAGAACAGTTGACTCACTGGGGACTTCAGTGACAGATAGCTCTTTATATGGAAGTCTAACAGATTCAGCAACAACAGCTGATCATAAATTTGAACAAATTATAGATCTTGCAGTCACAAATGCTAAATATAATACAAGTGACGATTTATTAAACTGTAATACTAATATCACTTTTGACAATAATCAAGAGGAAGAAACTCTACCAAAGCCCATCATTGCCTTCGAGGAAAATGCAACCAGAAGACAAGAAGTCGCAGGTATGGTTATATTTAACGGTGTCGATCACAATTTTTCAATACGAAATTGCTTGAAGAATAAACAAATAAAAGTGTCTCATTTTTTCATGCTAAGGCCTTTAAATGTTATTATAAAGTATGTGTTTGTTACTATTTGAAGCCATACATAGTCCTACAGTTTTCTTCGTTAAACTAAGTTAAAAGTTTTAACATTGGCAATCATACCAAATCTACTTACTTTTATTAAGTTGGTAAATATGATTGTCATGCTTTCGAAACTTGCGATTTTACCTTACTTTATATTCACTTTTTATCAGAAAATTAGGTTCATCTACAAAAATAGAGAAATGTTTATATTAGACAGTTACAATATGTCAAAGAATATATTGTCCTGAACATGCATGAAATATTTGCCACTGAACGTTAAGCAACCAACAATCAATCAATCAAATGTTTAAAAATTATTTCTTTTAATCGTATATTTTTCAGTATTGGCTTCTTAATAACACATTAAACCTATTTCATTATAGAATTATAGAAATTCATATATATACTCCCCCCTCCCTCATAAATATATATTATTGTGTGTATGTCAATAGCTTTCATTCTTGATATATATTTTTATAAAGAAGAAAGGGAGCGGAGATTTCAATATTTAATAAATGTTTCATTCTTTTTCAGATTTCTTATGAAAGTGCTAATAGTTTAGTGACTAACGGTATTCACTCAGACAATTCATTTAGTGAGGACATGTCTGCTTCTGAAGTTAAAGACCATAGTTCATCATCAACTGACACATCTAATGAGTCATTCACCGAACATGTCTACAGTGAAAACTTTGAGACGGACCCTGCATCTCATAATGTTGACCATTATGAGAAAGACCCTAAGCAGGTGGAACTTGATAATATGTGGCAGCAGCTAGAGGGAGCTATGATTCAAAGCCATGATGAAATACGGGAGAAATTAACGGAATATGGGGTGGGAGACGGGGATGAGGACAGCGAATCAGAAGAGGGGCAAATATGGAGAATGGTTCAGGGAGATTCCCCTTACATGCTTGAACTAACATGAAATAGAAAACAAAGTGTAGTCATATAGGTTTTATGAAATTTGTAGATAAATATTTATTCTGTTAAACTTATTAACTTTACTAAAAAAAAAAATGAAATATGGTTATATGAAAAATAAGTCCTACTAATAAACACATGGAATACAGTCAGATAGATAATTTGAGATAACCCTAGCTAAATTAAAGCATATGTTCATTGCTACCTTGTTCTTGGATAAGAACAGTAGCATTGTAACTCTTAATATATAGATTGAAGCATTTAAACATTGACACTCATTTGTCTATGCCTGTAAATTTGGAAATTTTCGAGAGGTTAATTTTTCGTTTTGTAATTTTCGAACATTTCGCATGGGGGTAATTTCACGCAGTTTTTCTTTTCCTTGTATGATTGAAGAATATATGCGTGGAGGAAGTATGCTTTACTTCTCTATCAGTTGTTTGCTACAAAAGCGAAAAATTAACCCCATGCGAAAATTTCCAAGCTTACATTCCACAGTTCCATGTGCAATATCACCTGTGAAATCTTTACATTTCTAAATGTATTAATAAATAAAGAATTGATATTATCTATATAATATATAAGCTAAACAAAAAACTCACTAAATAATAAAATATTGAAATTAAAAATGAATTATCTTCTCTTAAAAGGAAGAATTATCTCCCTTTACAGTTGAGTGAATTATGTCCCTTGTTAACAAAAGTTTCACTAATCTTAACTTAGATTCTGTTCTGGAAATGAATATCCTAAAACAAATGTACTCGCTTTCTACTTGATGACATTAAATCTATTTTTCAAAAAGGGAACTGATGAAATGGTTATTTATTTCTCTATTAAGGTTTTATTGATGAGATGAGAATTTCATTCAAAATTTTGTCAATATATCGAAATATTATACTAAAATGACAAAAATATTCATTTGTTAAACATCTGGAATACTATAAAGAATAAGATGCAGTTTAATTTGAAGTACATGTCCTCACAATTTTCAGAATTTAATAAAGTGTTGATAGGTTAGTTAGATGCTGTATCTACATGAATGATTTGTTAGTTTAATGAAAGAAGTGCTTGATCAATAGAAAGACTGAGTGATTATTCATGTAATGGTTATGAACTTTTTTGTTTTGAAAACATAAATGGTTTGTTATTGTGAACCTTGAGATTATGTGATATAATTTTTGCTGCCACGTATTATAATAAAATTGTATTTTTATGAAATTATGACAGTTTGCCGCCATTATTACATTATTACATTATTACATTTTTTACAAACAAAGCAATGTGATTGTATTTATGATAAAAGAGTTGATGAGTGCTTATAATGTATATATATAGTTAGGTATTATTTTAATTTGTACCGATTTTTTTTCTCCCAATAGCTTTTTGTATTCCTGTTTAAGTTCTGCAGTATTCTTTCTTAAATGGACACATATGTATTCTAGTCCCTTATCTCTCAGGAATATTAAAACGAGTTCGTAGAAAAGGGCAAAATGGTATTTGTCCTGTCACAACTGAGGAAATTCAGATGCTATTGATTTGCATGATAAGTACACAAAGCATGTAGATTTTTAAATGAATTTTCAAGAGGAACAGAAACGTATGTTTATCATGTTTATACTATAAGATTTTGTACCAGTACTTCTTTTCTTAATAAATTTTGCTAATTTGAAGGAGATTCCATTGAATTCCAATTAAAATTTTTAACAAATTACAATTATTGTGATCCTTAATAGCAGTATGTTCAGAAGCAGCAATCCATGGTATATTCCTTCAGTTGCGCCAATCGATCGTCCACTCATGATTTTAGAATTACAGTTTTATAATATTTGTATGATTCCTTCATAAGAAGTTCACTCAATTCAGTACTTATCCTCTAATTGCCAAAAAACAGAATCCAAATGTTTATTATTTGTATTTGAAAATAGTAGGAGCAAAAGTTTGAATTAAGTAACTCCCATTTAAAGAAGTATTGGTATAAAGAATTACAGTATACATACAAGTTGAAATTCTAAAATGAAATCAAAACTTTTTTTATAAATTTTTTGTAGTTTCTGAAGTCCGATTTTATACTATGTCATGATTTCCAAAGCATTCACATTTATCAAGAATACGGTTGAGTACAGTTGAGTACAGTTATATTCTACAAAAGTTAAGGTGATATCTTTTTTGTTCTCTGATGTGCTCAAATACTTTTGTTACTGGTATATCTGTATTTTTGTGATACATATGTAAATGTTTATGCAAATGTGTGTGTCCCATCATTTGTTTATGTTGATTTACATGCATGTTTTACATATGTATAAAGTGCCGTTTTAAAGCCTCTTAGAAGAAGCGATTTTGGCATTCATCCATGAAATTTTAACAGAATTGTGCTATTTTGGTTGTGCATTGTAAAATCACTGAGGCTAGTATGAATCAACTTTTGTGCATGCATTCACTGTGGAAAAATATCACATATAACAGTGATGGTGTCCATTAAGAAAGAAAACATTAATTATTGTATTTGCATATTCTTTATTTAAAGTAAAAAGCTTTATGAAAAAAAAAGAATATGAAAAATCATTAAAAAAATATATAAAATTTAATAAATGATAAAAATTTCAAAGAATTACAAACTTGTGAAAAAAGTAATCAATATAAAAAGCAAAGAAAACATTAAAAAAATAACAAGTTATAATTGCAAAAATATAAAAAGTATCACATAATGCATTTAGAAAAAAAATGCATTATGAATAAGTTAGTATCTAACTTTGCCATTTAAGAATGGCATGGAAAGTGGACAAGCTCACCAAAGGTGCTTAACAACTTCAACTATTATCATATTTAAAAAAAATCTAAAATCTTAGTGTTTGTCAAAGTTTTGTAGTGTAACTTTTCTTTGTTCACATACATTGTATTCTAAAGTGTTGACAGGAAGGTTTAAATTAAAATGTAATATACTCAACTAAACCTGTTTAATGGTATATAAAATCTAACCAATATTCATTCATATTTCATTTACATGTTTTATACTGATTTTGTACGCTATTTATATCTGTGTATGTACAAGGAATACTAAAGTTAATACAGTTTTCTGTATGTTTCTGTCTGGTGGGCAGTTCCGTTTGTTTGCTTGTCCACATTATGTCTTCAGACTCAATAAAAGATGAAAAGCTCAAATTGTCAGATTTATTATCATTTTATAGTCACACAGTTTTGCCATTCAAGAAACATAATATTAAAACTCATCATCCTCAATACCAAAAACAGGGGCAAAAGATACTAGAGGGACAGTCAAACTCATAGATCGAAATTAAACTGACAACACCATGGCTAAAAAAGAAAAAGACAAACAGACAAATAATAGTACACATGACAACATAGAAAACCTGGAGCTAGAAAAGGCTATATCCAGATTAGAAGGGAAGGGGGTGTGTGCCTTAATCCTAAACATTGCAACAAATTTGCAGCTGCACTTATTGATAAATTTCACTAAATAGTACCAGTTGAAAAAAATATAATAGTTATCCAAGTGGCTGAGTAGATACTGTGGATTCATTATTATTCGTTGGATACCAATTTTCGTGGATTTCGTGGGTACCGGGAAACCACGAATTTAAATATTCAACGAATTGCAAATTTTCTAAAGGAATATATGCATACTTTGTCAAAACCACGAAATTAAATATCCACGAATATGCAAGTTTTCCACAAACCACGAAAATTGGTACCCACGAAAATAAATGAATCCACAGTAGTTCATAATGTATAGAATTGAGAATGGAAATGGGGAATGTGCCAAAGAGTCAACTAACAAAGAGCAGAAAACAACAAGGCCACCAATGGATCTTCAACACTAGTTCAGGGAAATTGATTCTTCTTTTAGCCCTAAAACATATAAATGAACCAAAATTATAACACATACAAGACTAACAAAGGCTAGAGGTTACAAACTTGAGACAGACCCATAAATATGACAGGGTTTAAACTGTTTTGTGAGATATCTCCTCCTGTACTCAATTTGCAATCCCTGCACCACCCAGTGGATTTCATACACCATGACCATGAAGAAAATACTCATCTTCAACTATCTCCTTAGTAAATAAATACAGAATATGAACATTAGAAATTAAAATGGTACTTTATTTGTGTTTCGATTCTAATTATATCTTTGTCATTTTTGTCTAGCCTGTGGTTCATTAACTACATCTTGTGTCAGCAATGTAAATCTTGGTACTTAAGTGGGTGGAAAACCTAGATGCTTTGAACCTTGTATAAAGAGGTGAAAGGTAACAAAAATTTTGTCTGTCAGATTTCCATAGTCCCTGACCTTATTTAGAGGAAATTTTCACTCAAGATAAGTAATACCTATAGAATAACTATATTTGGCATATGGGACACTTGCAAGTTCTACATGTGTCAGACAGTCCACCTAACCTCAATTTCATTTCATTGATCCTTGATCAAGACTAAGTTTATGTGTTCAAGACTATCTATATTTCAATATATGGCTTCATATCGTAAAGGGTAGAAGACCTAAGTTGTGCATATTGGTCTAGACTGAGTATCTGGTCGCCGTCCTCCATGTTCTTCGCTATGTGATGAATCGTTACCAGCAGCTGGGATTCATAAGATCGTTTGTTCTGAACCCATGTTTTTTAAGGCAAAGTGTCCTGTTTTAATTGGGGAGTTCAAAGCTCGTATCGTTTACTATGTTCTCAAGTAGCTTATATGTACATGTTATTGATGTTAAGAATAGTGCTCTATATTTTGCTGCCGAGAGTTTCCGTCTTCTTATAGGATGGGACTATGTTGGCTGTCCCCTAGTCTTCTGGTACCATTCTCTGCATGATCCATTGACAGTTGATACAGTTTAGTCAGGTGATTTACGGTGTTTTTCTAGATGAAGACTGGTACATCGTCTTAACCATTTTTAAAGGTCTTAGTTCACTGAGTAGTTTAGTTACCCCATTCATGTGGTCATCTTTATGCATAGGCTTGACCCTTTATCTGGTATGTTATGGTAATCATGACTATACACCGAGTGGAATTGGTTTTTTAGGGTGACTCAGAATAGCAGCTTCGGTTGGGCGGTCATTGCAGGTATCCATCTTTATTTTTCAAAGTTGTTATTCTTGATGGTTCCTGTTTCTTGTTCTTAATGTATGACAACAATCTTTGCCTCACATGGATTTACTATGGGATCGTGTAGACTCATGTTGTTGTCCCACTTGTATGTTCTTATTGGTGTGTTTTGCTTTGGAGTAAGCTTTTTTTTTCTGTCTGCTCTTTAGTCTTGTTGTTCCCCTTTTATGTTCTTGTTGGTGTGTTTTGTTTTGAAGAAATCTTTTACCTCACAAAAATTGGTTTAAACACAATATCATATTGATGGCTAAGTCACAATGTCATATTGATAGCTAAGTCACAATGTCATATTGATGGTTAAGTCACAATGTCATATTGATGGCTAAGTCGCAGTTTGTGATTTTTCATTATTAATTCCTGATGGAGAAGCGAAAGATACATTTTGTTTGTACCAAAGTGAAAACCAATCCCATAAGACAAACTGACGACGTCATTTAAAAATGACCAAAAGACAAAGAACACACAATATAAATAAATAGTACACAAAATTGTAAGATTAAGGCTTAGCAACAAGAACGCCAACCAAAAACCAGGAGTGATCTCATTAAGGAGATCATGTTTCACTTGTGTTGCTCATCTTTGAAAGTCCTAATCGATATGTCGCATTCGAAGAAAAAAAGGAATAATTTTGGCGATGACAATTGGAAATTATTTGTGTTCATCTGTGAATCCGATATTTCATAACGGTCAACCAACTTTTGATAGGGTATTTAAAATTTTCTTTGGTTTATTTCAACCTCTCCACTTGAGATGCTTTGTTTAAAAGCTTTAATTGTAGGAAACAACCCTCTAGCAAGAAAATCATGATAGTAAATACAAGCTCTTAAATATCGGACCAACTGGTAGATATGTGCCCCCATGATAAGCAGGCGATGCTGTAATGTGGCTACTTAGAAATGGAACGTTCACAACCGGGAAGTTAAAGTCATCTTTGTATCGTAAATATAAGAATAAGGAGATATGGTATGATTGCTAATGAGACAACTATTCACCAAAGTGCAAATGAAGTTGATGTAAGCAATTATTGGCAACCGCCTGCAACAGTGAGAACACCCATACCGTATAGTCTGTTATAACAGAATAGAACACAAAAATATGAAACATTTCAATTGATATAGCTGCATGGATAGTGTACTCGTTATTCCGGGCATAACAAAAGCATGATTTCGAAAAAAACATATGTGACAGTCATAAACCAAAGACAAACACTGAACTATATGCTGTTGACTTAGGACAAATAGACACAAAGATCTAATGAATTAAGAGCACATCTTCTTTATTTATACTAGAACACAACCGTGATATCGCGGGTCCGTGACTGAATTAAAGTATATAACTATGCGCAAGCCTTATCTTAGTATTAGTACTGTCATCTGATAAAGTCATGCCGATTATAAGATACACAATTTTCTCTGCTTTCAAATCTTTCGGTTTGAACCCGTCGAATTGGGACTTATCAATTATTGGTAATATTAAATATTTGGAAAACAAAAGGTCCTGGAATGGAGTATTTTTTAATCAACAGCATTGTCCTATATTATTTATAAATAAAGTTGAATTCTTTTATTCGCTGTTTTACGTCATGCCCGCTAACAAATTGAAACTTATTTTTAGTCCAGATTTTTAGTATTCGTATTGTTATCTTAGAAAGTCTTACGGATTAAAATACTACAATAGGTAACAATTTCACAATTTAGTAGTGTCAACCCTGTGATTATGACCCGTTTATATAGCATATATTAATCCTGAATACACCGTTTGGTGGTGCGCCTGTCAGATGCAGAACGTACAGATAAGGTAATAGGTAACAGGTGATTATACTATTGGTATCGATATCGGACTCGACCCGGAACTTCCTAATTACGTGGAAAACAAAAGAGCCTGGAGTGGTGTAATTTTTAATCTACACCTTTGTACTATATTAGTTGTATATAAAGTTGAATTCTTTGATTCGTCGTTTTTACGTGATGACGGCTGACAAATTGGACCTCGTAATTTTAGTATTATAGATGTATTAGAACGAAATCTATTTATTATAAATCACCATAACTTCTTGAGTTAGGTTGTTGACTCTTTGAATTTACCCGAAATAGACTGATTCTAGCGGGTTTTCGATCTTCGAATTTTCTTAAAACGACTAATATTGAACATGACCATCCATCTATCACGTGGTGTCGGAAATTATGTCGGAATGACTTGTATAACCACTTTAATAAACTGAGGGCCCTCATGGGGTTTTTGATTATGTGATTACTTGGCCGTTTTTTTAATGATTATTTGATTATTAAGCCAAATATTTCATGATTATTTGATTACCTAGGACTGTATTTTTAGTTTATGATTATTTGATTACTAAAGATAAGCAAATATTTAATGATTATGTGATTATATTGGCAAAAAAATGGTGATTATGTGATTACTAGGACCCCCCCATGAGGGGCCTCTAAACTGATATTTAAATTCCGGTTTGAAAAAAGTGAACCTACTGACTCTTCTGTTTTTAGTGACTTCTTGTACGTATATCCATAAGATTATAAGATATAATAAAATGTTCTTGTTTTTACCCATTGAACAATAATTTTCTACATATTTTCCCCCCTTTTATGGGCAAAATTCCCAAAAGTTAAGAGCCTTTACCGGCTACGAACTCATTTTACTGAGATATCGTAGCACCAAATCGCCTGAGCCTTTCCCGGCTACGAACTCACTTTAGTGAGATATCGTAGCACCAAATCGCCTTGCACTATGCCAAGCGCGCTAGCCTGACCACACGACCACCTATAGGCTCGACAAAATTTAGCTTTCGGTGGCCGTGTGTAACCTTTCCTCGTCAGTTTTTATCTAGCGTCGTAAATCGCCATTCCAGGCTGTGATTAAACCACTTTTATTTCAGTTGACTAATTTTTTTATTTTTTTTATTAACTAGAAAATTTTATTAATTTGCACAGTATGTACGTATACTTTTCAACAGGAAAATTTCGCGCAAACATAATGAGCCGTCCTGACCACGTGCACACGATCACCTATAGGCTCGACAAAAATCAAGCTTTCGGTGGCCGTGTGTAACCTTTCCTCGTCAGTTTTTATCTAGTGTCGTAAATATGAGCGT
The DNA here is from genome assembly GCF_963676685.1 of Mytilus edulis. NCBI lineage: Eukaryota > Metazoa > Mollusca > Bivalvia > Mytilida > Mytilidae > Mytilus > Mytilus edulis. The sequence continues at coordinate 38,473,995 of NC_092353.1, forward strand.
CACTGATGAGTCTTATGTAGGAAACGCACGTCTGGCGTAGTAAATTATAATCCTGGTACCTTTGATAACTACTATCGTCATTCCAGACTGTGATTAAACCACTTTTATTTCAGTTAACTTTTTTTTCATTTTTTTATTTAACAAGAAAATTTTATTAATTTGCGCAAACGTAATACGTATACTTTTCAGCAGGTAAATTTCGCACAAACGTAATGCGCCGGCAAACAGATATGCATCGGTTGCAAACAAAAATACAAACACAAACACAAACACAAACACAGAGCTACATAAAATAAATAAATTGATAATGAAGAGAATGCTCAATGTATTCAGAACTTGACTCTTGTTGATTGATGGCTTGGCATACATGTATTTCTCGGGGCTAATCCAGACGTTTTTAAAAGGGGATTCCCAACAAAGGGTAAAAAAGGGGGGTTCCAACTATATGTCCAAATTCAAACGCATTGATCCTTAAAAAAACGAGGGTTCCAATCCCCCTGTACCCCACCCTGGATCGACCACCGTTTCTATTCGGTAAGGTTGTCCTCAGATGTTGTGTAGTTAAGTTGTGTCGATTGATTGCTGTTTCCTTGACATTTATATAATTCATGCCCACGTTTCCTTTCATTCATAAATGAATAAGATAAATTATTGATAACAAAAACATATCCACCAATGACTAGATTCCAAGAAAAAGAGAAACGCCAACATATTTATATATGTAACTTAGTATGCTTGCACATGAAGTTAGTAAGCACTTTAACATAAATAATATTACATATACAAACAGTATTTATAATACATATGCATATATGTCCCTCCAGATACAGAATTGTATATAACCTTTTGATAATTCTAGTCCATCAGATATACAACGAAACAGGTAGTAAACTTATACAGACTAAAATTATAAAACTTTAAATGTTGTAAAAAGTCATGTGACCATGCTAAATGGGTTTTACAAAGACGGAAGTAAATAACAAATGTTGGTGGATTATAAGTGTTGATTGTGTCCCCTCTTCACAAATTTTCTGAATCATCTCAACAAGCCGACTAGTGACAGGAAAATGTCAATTACAAAACACTGAAATGTACATCCCTTTCATGAATATGTGAAGGTGTGTAGTGTAATTCATTTTAGACGGGTACATTCATTTTGTTGACTTTTCGAATGGGATTTACAGATTTCTGTCATTTATAGTGGATTTAATTTTACATCTACTCATATGATTTTTGTGATTTTATAGCCAGAAATATGATCATGGGAAAGCTGGATATACGGACGATCTACATCATTTTTGCTTCCGCCTTTCTGGTGAATCCGGTATGTATCAAGTGCTATGTAACAAAACATTAGTAAATTTGTGTGTATGTAGATCTCACTATTGTTTATATATATAAATAAGGTTTAACCTCAGGTTTAACAATGTTTTAAGAGCCGATACCCCCTTTGCACAGTGTTGCTTGCAATTTGTGGCGAATCTTGTATACCATGCATTCAAGTTCATCAGTGATTATTTCTATTCCGATGCATGTATGTTAATGCATTCTAGCATCTACAGTAAGCTCAATCCTCTCCTTTTCCCCTACAGTGTAGCCGGACTTTGATGATCCTTTGGTGATTAGGATGAGCAGTGTAGGTACCAGTTATGTATCCCCTCACTTATATCTTATACATGTAAAAATATATGTACCTTATTATGTGTTTTTTGGTAACAAACCAATTGAATACAAGATGAATCTGACAAACAACAAATTACATGCCTGTTAATAATGATAATTCAATGCATTCGTAAATGTCCACCTCTAACTTGTTTCCTACTAATAAATACATCACCCATATGATCATCCATCTTCTGTAGTTCCTGTTGGAAGCAATGAAAAAGACGAAAAATGATTTCTTAGAATTTCCTATTTCGTTTTGAAATGAACTTGAAATTTTTCGTGTATAAATAAATCTTTTGTGTTTAAATAGAAATTCTTCCTTTTAGTAAAAATAAAACCGTGGGCATAGGGATACTTAACCAATAAAATACACGAAAGTATAATTTAAACTTCTTTATTTAGGTTTTCAGACCAGGAAAGCAAATGTAGACGGTTTACATTGCGGATAAAACCGTTATAAATCTCATTCTTCTCTTCTTAAACATTATCTATAGTTTACAATCGGTTGGCATATAATCACCATGATTCGGTTATAACGCATCTTTTCTAGGTACTTCTGAAGATATATAAGTAAAACATTATTAGGTTGACAACTGAAAGTGTTTGAACTAGCTACGATGTCGTAGGTATAGATCGATACTTTTCAGATACGCCTTAAATGTTCGTTATCTTTTTTTATAAACATGTACACACTGTAAACTTTACAATTTGCTTAAGACATTTAATAAAACCTTATCCTTGTTTTACACAAAATTTAACAATAAAATCACGTCAATATGCATTTAAATAGACCTCAACCAGGAACAAATCATATTGAGAAGCTTAATGACTACATTCATTATACAAAAAGTCATATTTGTTTGGTTAGTTTTTGGTAACTGTTTCGGATAAACCTTTTTGTTTTGAGTCTTATCCAACAATGTGTCCATCTAACACAAATAATAATAAAGCTCCAAGTTTATATTCAGATGAATAGTAACAAGATAACAAAGTTATCGCTGTAACAAGTTTAGATCATATGATAAAGACACCCTGTCCCAACAAAACGACAATAAAAACAATATTAAATTCGCAGACTTGACGATCTCAGTTGAGTATAAGAATAACTCACATAACTGCTAAAACACATATTGCAGTGGCGGATGTTGACATTTTCATAAGGGGGGTATAAAAGGGCATGGGTCGGTACCCCCTAAATCTGCATCTACATTATAGTCCAGTATATACAATGTCTCTTATTATAATGTTATGAATTGTAGAAACATTGACTGTTCGTTTACAGTTTCGTATTCAGATCATAGTGTTGAGGCTTTTTTACATGGCATCATCATTTGGACTAAGTTTTGGAGAATAGCAATTTTTCGAGCATTCTGATTCAAATACATAACATGTTCACGCTTTGCATACAATGTACAAGGGTATAACAAGTCTACAATATCACCGTGACATCAGCCAATGTTTAGTTTTCTTTAAAACGACTAAACCAGAGGATCCCGAAAGCCCGAAAGGTCTTTTAAATCAGATTTTTTCTCAGAAAAGTTTATTTTATCAGGTAAAGATGGCACCCTTCTGTATCTGTATCAATAAACTGTCTTACCTGAGGAGTATATCTCTGCATATGTTAGATCAGGCTCCAACTAAACTACTAGTAGGTCGTTCTGAGTATAAAAAAGAATGATAAATTGAGAATTGCATGATTAACGTCTAGTGGAAATTATTTTGGTATACCGGTTACTCAAAACTAGAACAATTTAACGATAAATAATCATGTAGGTTGAGTCGGCAAAATGTGTAAAACAAGATGGAGGTCAGGATTTACGGAAACATTTTACTTCCACTGAATGAAAAAGAGGGCAAATTGGATAAAAGGCAGCGGTATTGTGCAAGGCAACGATATTGTCCAACACCAGACGGCCTATGAACCATCCTCCGGGCAAATAGTTGTTGCAAATGTTCATAATATACATTTCAGAGTGTGGCATTGCATTCAGTCAAGACATATCAGTGTATTTTAAATAATTCAATATGTATCTCGCGTAGGTAACTTGAAGGTCATATGGCTATGACTGCCGGATGGAGAAGTCACATTAACCTTAGTTAAAACCCTATCTAAAAATAAGAAAATTTTATATAATTGTCAATGAGATAACTATCCACCAGAGTCCGAAGAACGTGGGAGTATAAGCAGCTATATACCAACTATTTCATTAAGGGGTATAGGTTTTTCTTTCTTCTGGTCTTCTTTCTAGCTGAGCATTTTGCAAATATACTTTTAGTTAAAAAAAAATCACCAAGTATCATTCAATATACAACCTTAAGTTCAAGGATTAAACTATCAAAATATTAAGTGTCATTAAGTGTTTTAAAAGGAGTAGGTTCAGTAAGACCCCTTTTTGGCCCCAAAATATCGCAGTTTTACAAAATTGTTAAAATAAAAACTGTCAGTTATTTATTAGAAAGTATAATGCTTCTGCTACATAAATATGGGCTGTCTTTGACAATACAATGCACATTTATCGGGTATTAAGATCATTAAGTCATGCTAAATTACTGAAATCTTCACAATTTTAGCATTTTAGTTAAATTTTTGACGGATTCTGTCTTAAATGAAAGTGGCCGCATTTGTGTTCATTCTTAATATTGAAATGCAAGTTGTATTTGATGATATCTTTCACATGAACTAATTGAATCAACTAAAATAGACACTTTTTAAAAGTGTTTAAAAAGGGTCCAAAATCTTTTGTCAGATGAACTTGAAATTTGAGGCCATAATCGGCCCTTACCGGACCTACTCTTTTAAGAAAGAAAATCCGGGCAAATATTGGGTAGAAAACTTGGTTTTTCAGTTTTTTATTCAGTTACAAAAATAAGATCCTTGACCCTCTATTTCTCTATGATAGATCGGAAGTGTTTATGAAAAGCAGTTTTCTCATTAAATCTTAACCATTTCTATCGTTTCATATTGCCTCAGTAAGAATAAAAAGCAGTTTGCCCTATATACCCCATTTAGAATAACTGAGATTTCGTTAATTTGAATTCAAAACGAAACTAGTTATCCTGTGTAAGGATGCTAACACAAAAGTCGCCAAAACGGACCCCAAATCATTGTTCTAACAATCGACCCAGAATTAAGTCTTTTAATTTTAAGAAAAATCTATCGTCAAACATGTCAAACGTATCGAGACCCTAGTTACCTTAAACATATAAATAAAAAAGAAGATATGGATGAGACAACTCTTCACCAAAATAAAACAGCAATTAACAACTATAGGTCACCGTACGGCCTTCAAAATTAACAATGAGCAAAGCCCATACCGCATAGTCAGCTATTAAAGGCCCCGAAATGACAATGTAAAACAAATCAAACGAGAAAACTAACTGTCTTATTTATGTACAAAAAATGAACGAAAAACAAATATGTAACACGTAAACAGACGACAACCACCGAATTACAGGCTCTTGACTTGGGACAGGCACATACATACATAATGTGGCGCCGCGGGGTTATTTAGTTATTTCTAGTTCAGCATCTTCATTGTAAGCGGCAACTTTATATAAAAGAGAACTTAAGACATGCACATTTTGAAATATCACTTTAAATGTGGATGGCATTACGGTGACTTTAATAATTGTATATATCTTTTCCTTTGTTCTTCTGTTCATTGTTTGTGTTCAAGTTTGGCAATCGTACCACATACTCATAATTGAGGTCTTATTTCTAGATTTATTTTGAATTTTTAGATGAAAGATTCTCTTTGTAACAGAGAAACATGAAGCTAAAGCTAGGATAATGCAAAGCTTCTTTTTTATACTTCTTGATTAAAGCCCATATATATATATGAAGTTTACCTGCCATGAATGAAAGAACAGGTCGTTCAAAAGAGAAGAACAGTCGGTACACATAGGAATACAAACTGTATGTTGAAAAACACACCCACGAAATGAAACAACTCATCAATAAAAGAATTCGAGCATCTTCATATTTACAATTTCACAGAACTCAGATTTTTTCTTACAAATAGAAAAAATAAAAAGATGTGGTATGATTGTCAATGAGACAACTCTCTACCAGAGACCAATTAACAGTATAACAACTGTTTACAAAAGATAACAACTATAGGTCATCGTTCAGTCGTCAACAATGAACAAATTCCATACTGCATAGAGGGCTATAAATGGCCCCTAAATGACAATGTAAAATGATTCAAACGAGAAAACTAAAGGTCTAGCTCTTGAGTATATATATATATATGGTCTGCCAAATATTTTTTTTTATCTACGTTGAGCTTTTAATGAAACAAAAGTTTGACTATTTCTTTCAATAGGTCTTTAAGTTTGGAATTGGGAATACTTGTGTAAAAGGAAGACAAGCTAATAATAAGAAACCCTCTTGACTCTATATTGCATAGCCCACGTTATTTTTTTTTTCTTTTTCTTTCCCGCTATTGTTTTCCTTGTCGGCTAAAATAAAGTGAGGCAGTTCAGTGCTCCTTTGTCTTTGAATGGAAGAAAACACCACGTGGTTGATTGGCATTCTTTGAGACCCGATAGAGGGATGATCTGTATTCCTTAAATAAATGTTTATAAATCGTTTTAGTTTGTTATCTCAAAATACCATCCAATAAAGACACTGGAAAGCTTTCACCAATCATTCTTTTTTCTCGATTTGCCGACTTTCGTGCTGTACATTGGCCAATTGTTCGCCTGAACATCATAAGGGCGGTGATATTGCTTTGCTCTATATTTCTAAACATCCTCATTACGATTATTTCATTCTGTAATTGTTCTTTGAGAAAGTATTTATGTCATGTCGATAACAATCCCCCCCCCCCCTAAAAAAATATACTAAGATATCAGGAAGATTGTGCACTTACACATGGCAACCGAAGTACGTTAATACATAATGTTGATACGGGTGTACTATATGTATATAAATGTTCTTGTATAAATCAGTATAATCCTTTAGAAAGTAGACACCATTATCTTATTTAGTAACTTATGTATCTTTAGATATTCTATAATTTGCTGATGTTGAGATTTTCAAGGAAGAATCTTTCAAGCTTACTGTATTCTTTATCTTGAATGTTTGACTCTTTCTATATACGATTGGAACTCGGTTTAATTATTCATTTATGGTTCTTAAACATGTATGCAATGCAATACCTCCTTATATAAAATAGATTTTTGTAATACATGTACTCTTGTTCGGCGGACTCATTAAGTAGAATGCAATTATTTCCACTGTTAATTGATTCACATGGTTGTATAAGGAAACAGAAAATGCAAGAACAATTAAGATTACATTAAGATTTAACAGAAGGCCATTGTTTGATTTCCTTTTATCTATTTACAACACAAGGTCAAAATCAAAAAGAAAGGAGAGTTTCAGTTTAATTCAGATTTGTAGATACACTTCCGTACATGTCGGTACAAGTGGTAATAGACATAGTTTACTATTTCATTTTAATTGTATACTAGTATATATGTTTGGTTACTGTTTACAACAGAGGTATAATTAGTGAAATATAAAGGGACAATAGTGAGCCTCTTCATGTTTTTTTTTTTTTTTTTTTTTTTTTTTTTTTTTTTTTTTTTTTTTTTTTATAAATATTTGGACTTTTTCTCTTGTTAGTTGTAACGTTTTATTGGACCACAGATGAATTATCACGTTGTGATTGGTTAAATGCCGTCACGTGGTGACCCCCTATGAGACCGTATGGGGTTAGTAAGTTTCATATGGGGTTCATGACGCGTTAATTGCGACGTCATCTATTAATGTTGTTTTGTTTCATTGTTTATTTTTCAACAAAACGCCGCAGAAAAAGACCAGCGTCCGATAAATTCGTTATACGGTTAACTACTGACCCCCGACGGATCCATAGAGGCCTCACCCCCTATGGATTTTATTCACCCTCTATGGATCCGTATGGGGTCAGTAGCGAACCACATAACTTATAATAAATGACGTTACGCATGATATTGGTGTCACTTTTGGTAACGTCTTATTTTAACGTCAAAGTCGTACATACTTTATTGACGTGATGTTTTATTGCCTTCTCGTAAAGTGTCTAAACACATTTTTTTTATTAATAAAAGGAGATAAGGGTATTTGCACCATGTTCTCTGTAGGACAAAATAACTTGATTATGAGGTATACATAGTGTGCTCTATGAATATGAACGAAACAAGATGTTGGATATTTAGTAAATGAACATAAGGATTTGTCGCCTACGATTTGTTGTTATAAATATATTTCATGTAAATCTACGTTTTTTTCATAAAAAATTATTCATGTAGCTACAATTATTGATAAAATGTACGTCACACCAAAGTTCACGGTATCACATTCAGAGTTAATTTTTTATATAGTTTTGTAGAGTTTTGAAAAAGTTAAATGGAAGACTAGTATATAGTTTTGAACTTAATTTTGAACTAAAATTTTACGAATAATATACTTTTAAGGATTGTTTTCTGTTCTTTTTAATACAATTTTATTGTTATATTATTAAAGAACAGATTTAGCTCGCATACATCTTGTTTCCTAGCCTGATACAGCTGATATTTAAAGACACTAAACGGTTATTGTCTATGTATCAGCTTTACGCACACACTGTTATTGATAATAACATTGAAAATAAAAATGGAGAATGTATCAAAGAGAATACAGCCCTGGCCAAAAGAGCACAAAACAGCCAAAGGCCACCAAGGGGTCTTCAACACAGCGAGTCTGGCTTCAGCTGGCCCCTATAAATAGTATTCATGTATGAGTTTACATGTATATAACTACTGTACCAATTAAAGAACTTGAAAAAGGAAAAGAAAAAGAAAAAAGTAGGTCCTTATATGAGTGGACGACAAGGCGGATTTTTTAGTGGAACAAACAACTCTTTTTACAAAAATCTTGATCGTAAGTTATGAAATGTGTATGAAATAAATGTGTTGTGAAAAGAGCCGCAGGAGTATTCTTTTTTAAATACTTAACCTTTTGTTGCATTTCGATTTAGTTTCGCTTTTATTCACAATTACACTATTTTTGTCTGTCCTGTCTTGGGTTAATCTTGCATAGTTATTAAAAGTCACTAACGAGGCTAGAATAATGATTTCCAAAATCCTCCTACCCCTCCCTCGGTCACATAATATCAAATGGTCGTCCCCTTGTCATTAATTTGAGGATAATAAAATTGAGAATGGAAATGGGGAATGTGTCAAAGAGACAACAACCCGACCAAATAAAAAACAACAGCAGAGGGTCACCAACAGGTCTTCAATGTAGCGAGAAATTCCCGCACCCGGAGGCGTCCTTCAGCTGGCCCCTAAACAAATATATACTAGTCCAGTGATAATGAACGCCATACTAATTTCCAAATAGTACACAAGAAACTAAAATTAAAATAATACAAGACTAACAAAGGCCAGAGGCTCCTGACTTGGGACAGGCGCAAAAATGCGGCGGGGTTAAACATGTTTGTGAGATCTCAACCCTCCCCCTATACCTCTAACCAATGTAGTAAAGTAAACGCATAACAATACGAACATTAAAATTCAGTTCAAGAGAAATCCGAGTCTGATGTCAGAAGATGTAACCAAAGAAAATAAACAAAATGACAATAATACATAAATAACAACAGACTACTAGCAGTTAACTGACATGCCAGCTCCAGACTTCAATTAAACTGACTGAAAGATTATGATTTCATCATATGAACATCAGGCACAATCCTTCCCGTTAGGGGTTTAGTATCATACCATCATAACATATATGAGAAGAACATAACCCGTGTCATGCCAACAACTGTTTTTAGAATAAATGTGTTTAGTTCCGATGCACAGACCTTATCAGTGACTCAATATTAACGCCAAAATATGCAATCTTTAATGACTTGACAACAGTATCGTAATTATATCCCTTCTTAATAAGTCTATTCAAAGGTTTTATAAGTTTCTGAGGTGAATACTGACACCTTTGTGCTTTATAAAGAATATTACCATAAAAAATTGGATGTGAAATACCTGAACGTATTAGAAGTCAGCATGTTGATCGATATTTACGAATGATGTCTTTATACCGATGACAAAATTTAGTAAATGTTTTGACTAGTTTGTGATATCGAAAACCCTGGTGTAATAATTTTTCAGTAATACATAAATTTCTCTCGTTAAAATCTAAAACATTGTTACATACACGAGCGAATCGTACAAGTTGAGATATATAAACACCGTAAGATGGTGACAAGGGAACGTCACCATCTAAAAACGGATAATTAACGATAGGAAATGAAAAATCATCCCTTTTATCATAAATTTTAGTTTTCAGCTTTCCATTAGTGATATAGATATCAAGATCGAGAAAAGGGCAGTGGTCATTGTTAGTATTAGCTTTATTTAAAGTAAGTTCAACAGGATAAATTTCATTAATATACATACTGAAGTCGTCATTATTGAGAGCCAAAATATCATCCAAATATCTAAAAGTATTATTAAATTTGTTTATCAGATGTTGTTTCGATGGGTCTTTGCTTATTTTTGTCATAAATTGTAACTCATAACAATACAAAAACAGGTCCGCAATAAGTGGTGCACAGTTAGTCCCCATTGGAATTCCGATAATCTGACGATATACGGAATCCCCAAAGCGAACAAAAATGTTATCTAGTAAAAATTCAAGGGCATATATAGTATCAAAGCATGTCCAATTAACATAGTTTTTTTGTTTATTGCTACTAAAAAATGACCTAAAAGAGTTTGAACATATATATTCACATTCTGATTTTTTGAATGCCCATTTAATTAGGTGTGTGAATTTTTTCTTAATGAGAAAGTGAGGCAATGTGGTATGCAGGGTAGAAAAATCAAAACTTTGAACAGATTCAAAATCACCAATATAAGCATGCAATTTATCAAGTACTTCCAACGAGTTCTTGACACTCCAAAAGTAATTTATTCCACTATTTTCGAAGGCCTTATTTGAACAATTTATTATCAGGTTTTTAATTGTACCAAGTGTGCTGGTAAGAAGAATAGACAATTTAGTAGTTGAACAATGGCTTGAAGACGAAATAAATCTATATTTGTAAGAGGTTTTGTGTAGCTTCGGAATGTTCATTATTAAATTATCTTTGTTGAGACCAGTACTTAAAAAAAAAGGAGTGTTTTATAGTCTTTTCTGCGACTGTGTCTACGGTATTTGGTGTATGTAATGATTGTGAGGTGTTCATATAACAAGAGGCTCTCAAGAGCCTGAATCGCTCACCTGTTTTTTTTCGTAAATCTTTCATCAATGATTATTTTTGCTTTTCAATATATATTAAGTGGCTTAAAAATGCAATTTAAATGTTCATTGTATCTGTCATGTTTTCTTTAAAAGCAAATAAATGCATTTTACCGATATATCCCATTTGAGCAATAAGATGCATTTGAGAAGATTTTCAAAATTAAAAAACATAAACAACTTATGTAAAATTGTACTTAAACATGTTAAAGGGTAATAAGTCCTTAACAGATCAATTGACAATTTTCGTCCTATAAAACTTTTTTCAGTATAGATCTTACTTTGCTGTACATTTTTGCTGTTTGCCGTGAGTTTATTTTTATCTACAATAATATTCAAGATAATAACCAAACACTGCAAAATTTCCTTTAAATAACCAGTTAAGTAGCAGCAACCCAACAGTGGGTTGTTCGGTTTGTCTGAAAATTGTTAGATTTGCTCTAAATGTTTCAGTTTCTGAGATTTAAGTAAACAACTGAATTTGACCCCTATGCTCTATTTTTAGCTATGGTGGCCATGTTTGTTGATGGATCAAACATTCAAATACAATTCATAAACTAGATTGCTAAAGGAACAGTCGTTTAAAGTTCAGAAGTTTTAGGCACAATAGTTTCAGAGGACAAGAACCTGAATCGCTCACCTGTTTTTTTTCGTAAATCTTTCATCAATGATTATTTTTGCTTTTCAATATATATTAAGGGGCTTAAAAATGCAATTTAAATGTTCATTGTATCTGTCATGTTTTCTTTAAAAGAAAATAAATGCATTTTACCGATATATTCCATTTGAGCAATAAGATGCATTTGAGAAGATTTTCAAAGTTAAAAAACATAAACAACTTATGTAAAATTGTACTTAAAGGGTAATAAGTCCTTAACAGATCAATTGACAATTTTCGTCCTATAAAACTTTTTTTCAGTATAGATCTTACTTTGCTGTACATTTTTGCTGTTTGCCGTGAGTTTATCTTTATCTACAATAATATTCAAGATAATAACCAAACACTGCAAAATTTCCTTTAAATAACCAGTTAAGTAGAAGCAACCCAACAGTGGGTTGTTCGGTTTGTCTGAAAATTGTTAGATTTGCTCTAAATGCTTCAGTTTCTGAGATTTAAGTAAACAACTGAATTTGACCCCTATGTTCTATTTTTAGCTATGGTGGCCATGTTTGTTGATGGATCAAAAATTCAAATACATTTCATAAACTAGATTGCTAAAGGAACAGTCGTTTAAAGTTCAGAAGTTTTAGGCACAATAGTTTCAGAGGACAAGATTTTGAAATGTTAGCAAACTTGATGAACAAATATGAAAAAAATGTCCTTGAAGGGCAAGAACTCTTCAAGGGGTCAATTGACAATTTTCGTCATATTAACTTTTTTGTAGATCTTACTTTGTTGAACAGTATTGCTGCTTACAGATTATACATGTATCTATCTATAATAATATTCAAGATAATAACAAAAAAATGTCTATCTATAATAATATTCAAGATAATAACAAAAAAATATCTATCTATAATAATATTCAAGATAATAACAAACAAAAAATGCGAATTTTCCTTAAAACTTTCAATTTAGTGGCAGCAAGTCGCTAACCCACTGTTTTAGTGGTCAACAATGGGGTTTTCGATTCGTCTGAAATTTCAGGGCTGATAGATCTTGACCAATTAAACAATTTTACCTCATGTCTGATTTGCTCTAGAGGCTTAAGTTTCTGAGATATAAGCCAAAAACTGCATTCGACCCCTATGTTCTACTTTTAGCCATGGCCGCCATGTTTGTCGATGGATCAAAATTTCGGATACAATTTATAAACTAATTCGAATAATTCAATCCCTCTCTGTGCCCGATTTTCTTCCACGCGAGTTAATGTAGATCAGCGGAATATAATGACTAAATTATTCGGGTTATTTATAATCGAGACACCCTACTGAAAATTTTGTTAAAATTTGAAGGTATTTTGGCCACAGGCACTTGTTTCTATCAGAGACATATATTATATGTCTCTGTTATATGTCTCTGTTTCTATCCGAAGCTTTCTATCCATAGGAAGGTCGACTATCCTTATAAATTTATATGGATCTATAGTCGACCTTCCTATGGATAGAAACAAATGCCTGTGCCCCTGTGCGCTAAAAAAGAGATGTGGTATGATTGCCAATGAGACAACTCTTCACGAGAGACCAAAACGACACAGAAATTAACTATAGGGCACCGTACGGTCTTCAACAATGATCAAAATCCATACCGTCTGCCTCAGTGTCGGGTTTCACAGTCATCAGTTACATGCCATCATCATTTTCATTGTTCATTGAGGGGTGGTAGGAGGGGTCCTGATCCCGAAATCCCGGGCTAAAAAACATCAGATCCCGCAATCCCGGGCTTAAAATCACTAAATCCTGAGGTCCCGAAAATCGAAAAAAAGAATTCCCGGATCCCGAAAGGGTCAATCCCGAAATCCCGAGCTTAAGAACACCCGATCCCGGAGTCCCGATAAAGGTCCTATCCCCCCTCTTCATTGGTCAATGCTATATTTTCATGGATTTGTTCATTTATTGATTAGTATACGGTATTGGTCGACTATCTTTGGTGTATTGAATGGTTCTCTAAGGTTTACATGTTTGCCAGCTGGCAGTGTTCATTTGTCCGTGGCGCGGATGCTCAATTTTAGTAATTACATGTATCATAATTTTTTTAAGGGTTTTCGATATCACAAACTAGTCAAAACATTTACTAAATTTTATCATCGGTATAAAGACATCATTCGTAAATATAGCTCAACATGCAGACTTCTAATACGTTCAGGTATTTCACATCCAATTTTTTATGGTAATATTCTTTATAAAGCACAAAGGTGTCAGTATTCACCTCAGAAACTTACAAAACCTTTGAATAGACTTATTAAGAAGGGATATAATTACGATACTGTTGTCAAGTCATTAAAGATTGCATATTTTGGCGTTAATATTGAATCACTGATAAGGTCTTTGCATCGGAACTAAACACATTTATTCTAAAAACAGTTGTTAGCATGACACGGGTTATGTTCTTCTCATATATGTTATGATGGTATGATACTAAACCCCTTACGGGAAGGATTGTGCCTGATGTTCATATGATGAAATCATAATCTTTCAGTCAGTTTAATTGAAGTCTGGAGCTGGCATGTCAGTTAACTGCTAGTAGTCTGTTGTTATTTATGTATTATTGTCATTTTGTTTATTTTCTTTGGTTACATCTTCTGACATCAGACTCGGATTTCTCTTGAACTGAATTTTAATGTGCGTATTGTTATGCGTTTACTTTACTACATTGGTTAGAGGTATAGGGGGAGGGTTGAGATCTCACAAACATGTTTAACCCCGCCGCATTTTTGCGCCTGTCCCAAGTCAGGAGCCTCTGGCCTAATTGTTAGTCTTGTATTATTTTAATTTTAGTTTCTTGTGTACAATTTGGAAATTAGTATGGCGTTCATTATCACTGGACTAGTATATATTTGTTTAGGGGCCAGCTGAAGGACGCCTCCGGGTGCGGGAATTTCTCGCTACATTGAAGACCTGTTGGTGACCCTCTGCTGTTGTTTTTTATTTGGTCGGGTTGTTGTCTCTTTGACACATTCCCCATTTCCATTCTCAATTTTACCATAATTACTTCTTCCAGTCAGATTATATATAAACTGGAGAATCCATATGCTAAATATATTGGGTTGATGGTATGTCTGTAATTTGAAAATATCTGTCTGGGAGGGTCAGAGACGCATATATGATCACGTCTCTGGCAGGGTCTATCTGACCATGATCTTCAATGGTCGAGAATCACGCCAGATAATGTACTTTCGACTTTCAAAATAAATTCAACCTCATAAAAGTAGGCGATACATTTTAGCGTTAGAAATTCTTATGTTTCTATTTATAATAAATATTTAGCGTGCTGTGTATCCTTCTTTGGATTATTTTGCCGATCCCCCATAAAACATAGATTTGGCGGCAATTATTATCTCCCTTGCACTGTTAGCTGAAAGGAAACTAGAAAGTTTTCTACACAGGCACTTGTTTCTATCCATGAGAAGGTCGACTATCCATATCTTCTTATATGTATATTCAGGGGATTGTATTGGAAAATGGTAGGCATTGGCTTATCCAGTTCTTTTTACATAAAAGGGAGGGGGCACTGAAATAGTCACGTTCGCACCATACGTCAATTCGAACCCTGCACTTTCGGCCCAAATTTTTATTAAAATTCCTTGTAGATATTTTTATACGACTGCAAAAATTGAAAATTTTTTGGTCGATTATTGGTATGACGTTTGCGGCGTTGTCGTCGTCGTGTTGTCATCTAAACAGCCAAAGACATTTAGTTTTCGCACTCTAACTTTAAAAGTAAATAGAAGTCTATGAAATTTAAAGGCAGTGGCTATTTGACCGGCAATGGCAAAATAGCAAATTTGCTATTTAGCCGGCACTGGATTAAATTTTCATTGATGTGATTAGTAGAGAATAAAAAAAGCTTAATAATGATTTAAAATAATTTTATCACAATATCAAGCATTAATAAAAATACAGTATAAAAATAACATGACCTCACAAAAATCATATTTTTTAGCAGTTAAAAGTCAACTTTTGAAACTCAATATATGATAAATCATTGAAATTTAAAGAAAAAAATAATTAGAGAAAAACAAATTTCTAATGTGTATTGGGTTGAGCTAGATTAATAAGTAACAGCGTCTGTGTAACTTACATGATATTTTTTAAATGAGAACATACAAAAATAAATACAATTACATTTTTATGTTTTAATCTTTTTTTTCAACTTTTAATTCTCAAATATACATTTTTGTAATTATAAAAATCAAAGGACCATTTCCTTTCCTTTCTTATACTGAAAAAAAATGTGTATGATGAAATTTTTATTTTTTTACCGTTTATGTTCAAAAGACCAAGCCAGATAATCGCTTGATTATAATTGTATTTCTCAAGTCTCATACCTGTCAAGTTTTCAAAATGCCCATGGGGGTTTTGCATGCAAGATGGCTGCCATACTCCTAAAAAACCTTCAAGGGGGCCTTCAAATACAGTGTAATGTTGTTTTTTGGCTACTTCATACTTTTCTAAGCCTCAATTCATTGTAAAATTAATTGTTTTGTTAAAATTGTGGGCATAATTTCTCTTTAAAAATTTCCATTTGGGAGCCTCCATGGGGGAAATGCCCCGCAAATAGTGACAGTTGGCAGGTATGAAGTCTTCTCATGGTACTGAAAGCTAAGACCATTCTGCCATTGCATCGGCAACACAATCACAATGCTGGTTCCGTAAATGAAAAGAGTATACTAGTTTCCAGAATGTAGTATAGCTGTTCCAGACCGTATGAGTATTTGGACCGTACGCGTACGGTCTGGACCGTTTGCGTATATTTTCAAAATACGCATACGGTCGGACCGTACGCGTACGGTCTGACTAATATTAAGAAGTTGGTCACGTTTATCAGATACAAATGTATATAACAGATCAACTAGCTTACATCTCAAATTAATGTAAAAAGTTCAATAGTAATTGAAATAAAACAAAATAATGTTATAACTATTTTAACATGTTTAAAAAATCACGTTTATTTAATCTGTTAATCTCCTGTATTTAGCATGTCAGTAATTCATATATTGAAGCCAAGTATGCTAATTAAAATTGAAGTTATCGGAAGTAAACTAGAGTGGGAGGACAATCGTTTTGGAATATTAAGGAACTTTACAAAAAAAATGCAAAGCAACGTGCATGAACAAATTATGTTACTGTAAAAATATATGACGTTCTTTGTGGAAGTCAGTGTCACCTTGAGTACCAAAATAGGAATCACGGATATAAAAATAAACACATATTTAATTTCAATTGTTCGCTTAATCATTTCATCCATATACATGTAATAAAATCAATTTGTTTAACTAAAAATAATGATTTTGATAAATATTTGTTTAAATTTAATTAATATGATCCCAAAACATCAGCTGGACCGTACGCGTATACTCATATGGTCCGACCGTACGCGTATGGTCGGACCGTACGAGTATACGTATACGGTCCGGACCGTACGCGTACGGTCCAAATACTCATATGGTCTGGAACATAGCAACAAAGCATGGGTATTACATCTATGCTACAAAGTGA
The DNA here is from genome assembly GCF_963676685.1 of Mytilus edulis. Lineage (NCBI taxonomy): Eukaryota > Metazoa > Mollusca > Bivalvia > Mytilida > Mytilidae > Mytilus > Mytilus edulis. The sequence goes on from NC_092353.1 coordinate 38,491,087, forward strand.
CTATTATCATATTTGTATTTCTTTACTTTTAAATTTATCTTATTACTTCACTTCTATTCTTAAATATTCACCATATTTTTATTTTTTTCAAATTTTCCATGTGTACGTAACATATTTTTTAATTTTTTTTTAGATAAGAAGTTTAAGTGTTTATATGAGCAACAGTAGCAAAAGGTTTTGAATAAAAAAAAATTATATTTAATTATTATTCTTACATTTTAATGGCAGTGAGATTATTGAGATACAATTTAATCAGTGCCGGCTAAATAGCAAATTTGCTATTTTGCCAGTGCCGGTCAAATAGCCACTGCCAAATTTAAACACAAGATTTATGACCATAAAAGGAAGGTTGGGATTGTTTTTGGGTGTTTTGGTCCCAACAGTTTAGGAATTAGGGGCCAAAAAAGGCCCAAATAAGCATTTTTCGTAGTTTTCGCACAATAACTTTAGTATAAGCAAACAGAAATCTATGAAATTTTAACATAAGGTCTATGACCACAAAGGGAAGGGTAAGGAATTAGGGACCAAAAACAGGTCCCAAAATAGGCATTTTTCTTGGTTTTTGCACATAACTTTAGTATAAATTTAAAATAGAGATCTATGAAATTTTAACTCAAGGTTTATGACCACAAAAGGAAGATTTGGATTGATTTTTGGAGTTTTGGTCCCAACGAATTAGGGGCCACAATTAAACTTTGTTTGATTTCATCAAAAATTGAACTATTGGGTTCTTTGATATACCGAATCTAGCTGTGTATTTAGATTCTTAATTTTTGGTCCCGTTTTCAAATTGATTCTACATTAAGGTCCAAAGGGTCCAAAATTAAACTTAGTTTGATTTTAACTAAAATTGAATTCTTGGGGTTCTTTGATATGCTGAATCTAAACATGTACTTAGGTTTTTGACTATGGGCCCAGTTTTCAAGTTGGTCTAAATCGGGGTCCAGAATTAATCTTTGTTTGATTTCAACAAAAATTCAATATATGGGGTGCTTCAATATGCTGAATCTAATCATGTATTTTGATTTTTAATATTTAAGACCGGTTATCAAATTGGTCCACATTGAGGTCTAAAGGGTCCAAAATTGAACTTTATTTGATTTCATCAAAAATTGAATTCTTGGGTTTCTTTGATATGATGAATCTAACCATGTATTTAGATTTTGGATATTGGAATACCACAAAGGGATGGTAAGAATTGTCTTTGGGAGTAATTGCTCAAACCGTTAAGGAATAAGGTTAAAAAAGGGGGGAATAGGGTTTCCAGGTTAATGGACAATAACTTAAGTACAAAACATAATTTAAAAGCAGTGTAAGATTGGTAATTGAAACACTAAATTAATATCTCACCTAAACTGCTCTTAAATTATGTATATTGGAAATTTTCCAAAAACTTTATTATTAATAAATTCCATTGGAAATTTGCCAAAAACTTTAGTTTAATGAACTTCATTGAAAATTTGCCAATATAAAATGTTGCATTTGAGTTATCTTTCTTTGTCCAGAATAGTAGTTAAATCAACTTAAGTCATGACTGTATGACATTTTATATTTTATGATGTATTTAAATCAGTAGTTATTGTTGAAAACTCCATAAGAAATTTGATTTGAGATCATTTTTGAATAAGGGAAAGGGGGAGGTGAAATTTTTTTTTTCTTATTTCAGATTTCAAAAATGAAAAAGAAAATTTCTTCAAATATTAAAGGATTAATATTCAAAAGCATAGTGAATTGCTCAAAAGCAAAAAAAATATTTTAAAGTTCATTAGACCACATTCATTCTGTGTCAGAAACCTATGCTGTGTCAACTATTTAATCACAATCCAAATTCAGAGCTGTATCCAGTTTGGATGTTGTGTCCATACTAGCCCCAACCATTCAGGGTTCGACCTCTGCAGTCGTATAAAGCTGCACACTGCGGAGCATCTGGTTTATGTTTATGCTTGACTGTTTTACGCCAGTTTAGGGATATATGCCAAAATATTTATATTTTTGCAGTCTTCACGCTGAACTGCTAAATCTACAGGCCCCCAGCTCAATTTTTGAAAATTTTTAGTTAGATTATGTTGGCCTGTAGGTCTGATTTTTACAGGCCCGTGAGCAATTTTACCAGGCTGGGCTGCCTGAGCTGCCACTTGGCGTGAAGACTGTTTTTGTGATAAAAAATTGGGGGAATTATTGTATGATTTTTTGTGATAGATCCGTGTTTTACTTGCTCGGATTATTAATATTAAAAACACTATTTTTGTATCTATTCTATATTCTCAAAACTACATATGTACAGTTATGCTACAAATCTAAAACTCAGTTTCTGGCTACACGTGCTGATCTCATCTATAAAGTCATGAATATTTATTAGCTATGTAGGCGTGTCAAAATCGTATCATACGCAATAATGACCAGCCAGTACACACTGTAATGATTTCATTAACCAGTATTAAAAAGATGAACATAACATTTGTGGAGACTGGACTTTTATGGCAGAAACCTCGAAAACGAATATTGATCAGGCGGCGTCGTTAATTAACTAACTTCTTAAAAGCTACATTTTAGAAGGTAGAGTAAAGACCTGGATGCTTCATACTTTGTATATGTATGCCTTATGTTACAAAGTTTCTGTCTGTCACATGTCAATTGTCCTTGACCTCATTTTCATGGTTCAGTGACTACTTTTTGTAAAGTAAATTTCTCTCTTATTAGAAGACAGTTTTCACTTGACCACAACCTGATCTCATGGATCAGTTTTGGTTGTCAAGTCTATATCTCAGATACTATAAGCAATAGGTCTAACATATTTGGTGTATGCAGCATTGCAAGGTGTACATATTCAACTAGCAGGTGTTGTGTTTTGGTCTGTTTTTCCATTAATCTTATACAGTAAATTTGCATTGATAGGTCTATATGTGGTATAATTGTCAATGAGACAACTATCCACAAGAGACAAAAATGAAACAGACATTAACAACTATAGGTCACCATACGGCCTTCAACAATGAGCAAAGCCAATACTGCATAAACAGCTATAAAAGGCCCCAACAGGACAAATGTATTTTATTGCTAACATAATATTATTTAAATAATATGAAATTCTCCCTACACGAGGTATCTGATTTTATATCTACAATTTAATTGAGCATAAAATTGAGAAAGGAAATGGTGAATATGTCAAAGCGACAACCACCCGACCATAGAGCAAACAACAGCCGAAGGCAACCAATGGGTCTTCAATGTAGCGAGAATTCCCGCACCCGTAGGTGTCCTTCAACTGGCCCCTAAAATATGCATAATAGTACAGTGATAATGGACGTCATACTAAACTCCGAATTATACACAAGAAACTAAAATTTAAAATCATACAAGACTAACAAAGGCCAGAGGCTCCTGACTTGGGACAGGCGCAAAATTGCGGCGGGGTTAAACATGTTATGGCTGCTTACATTTACATCCAACATAGCTTAACAAACGTCCCCACTTTTACCCAGGTTAATCTGCCGGTTTAGAAAAAATAATACCTAAAGTTATTTTCTATTTTTAATGAAATAGCAAAATAAGTATACGTTAATGAAAAAGCAATAACCAAATAACCTAGGTATTTATAATATTGACACGAATGACATTTTTAGTAAAAAATAAAAATATGCACACATTAGGGGGATTGGACACGTTTGGGTGTTTATTAAAATTGGACACGTTTGGGCTTTTATACAACTGACATGCATTGGCGCTGTTTTACAACTTAGACATGTTTTGCAGTTCAGTAACGTCATGGGGACACGTTTGGGGGAATCGAACACTTTTAGGGGGAAGGACACGTTTCTGAGTGTTACATATATATATTACAGATTACAGATAACAGAATTTTATACATGACCAACTCAGTGGAAGGTATCATCTGACAGTGACCTCATTTTATTGGTTCAGTGGGGAAAAAAAAGTAAATGACCAACCGTGTAATCAAAACTATTAGTTCTAACGGACATACATGTATTGTAAATTTGTAATTAATGTAAACTCATGATGATATACTCTGAAAAATGATTGAACTGCTAGTTAAAGAATAAACATGTTAAAAGTTTGAAAAAACAGACCCAAATCAAATATACTATAGAGAAAATTACCAAATCAGGAATATGACAGTTGTTATCTATTTGTTTGATGTGGTTGAGCTTATGAGTTTGACATTTGATTTGGACTTTCTGTTTTGATTTGGACTTTCTGTTTTGAAATAGCCTAAAAGTGGTGCTTATTAGTGGTGTTTGAATTGCTTAAAATCAAATAAATGTACATTTGCTGCTGGATACCTAGTTATAGAGAATTAGACCTCACAAATAAAAATTGAACAACCGATCTACTGGATCTGAGAAACCAAAAATTTGTTCAATTGACAGATTTCAAATCTTCTTAGATTGCCTGTTAAATGTAGTGAAGATTAAAGTTAAGCTACACAGTAAAAAGTTGAAAGGACGGCGCGACCTTAGACTGGAGGTCTAAAAATAATTTTTCAATGACAGATTAGTGTCCATACATTTTTTTCTTGACCCTTGTCTGAATAAGATGTGAATTAATTAATCATAGACCGGAATTTCTGCCATCAACAGCTTGTTCTGTATTAACATACAATATGTGAGGAACCTTTACAGATGACTTTACAGTATGGTTTTTTTCTCCATGTTGAAGGCCATAATTGCCCATATTATTGACTATAATGGCTTACATCCACTTCTAATCATTTAGGATTCCAACTATATGTCCTCATTTAAATGCATTGATCATTGTAAAAAATATGGGGATTGTAAACCAGGTAAATCAGTATGAACTTGCTGATCATGTGCAAAAATAAATGCTGTAAATTCAAAAATTATTGCATTCACGTATTATTTCGGTTTTTAAGAAAGAACAAAATGAGAGTTTTATTATTGCGATTTTGAAAAAAAATTGTATTTATTTCAGTTAAAAAAAATGTGACTTCTTATTATTGCCATACTCACCCAGTAGCATCATTCACATTAATAAAAACCTTGCAATAATTTCTGAATTTACAGTTACTATTCCAAGCCTTTGAATGTTGATATAAATATAAATGGTGGTCTCAAGGTAGCACCCTCCCAGGCCGAACCAAAGACTTGCAAATTGCTATTTGCTGATTCTGAGCACTTAGCATGTGGCATTTAAAAGTGATTGAAGAGTATTTAGAGCAATGACTGGTTTGCTTTTGAGGCTGTGTGCCCAAATAAGGGGAAATGTCTTCCTGTAAACTTCCTTGTGAACTAACACATTGAAAGTCTAGCTCTGCATGTAAGTAGTTGTGTTTTGTCCTGTACTATTTGCCACTGGATATTAAACACCAATCCATCATCATCCTAATGACTTCCTTTTGATGTCAAACTGAGGTTGTGAGCATGGTGAGTTGGAATCCTGCTTGTCAAGTGTACTGGACTCCAATCTTAATTGATTAGAGTTGTCAGTTTTTCTATCAAAGGACTACAGCTTTCCCCACCAATATAAACTGACCTCCGCAAAATAGCACAATAGTGAGCACTGTAAGTAGCATTTAACTCTAGTCAATCAGTAAATCCTTTTGATGTCAACACCCTTATGACTTGTTTTAATTATGCATATTTTATGAATTGTAGGTATTACTTCAAGATATCACAACAACAGATTCTACCTCACAAAGCAGCAGTCAAGTTCCTCCGTCAACAACTATGGCAATAACAACAACAATAGTCACCACCCCATCAACAAAGAGCGCAACCATAACAGCAACAGAAAGCACACCACCTATGGCAACTTCCCCCACAACAACAACTCCATTGGTAACAACACCTATGCCAACTAGCCCCTTAACAACAACTCCATTGGCAACAACAACACAACCAACCACCACTACAACAACAGCAACAACGACAACTGCTGTTCCCATTGGACTAGGTAAAAATTGTAGCAGTTCACCTGGATCTTGTGAATCCAGTGATTCTAATTCGACATGTATAGAAGATGAGTGTCAGTGTAAAGATGGTTTCTTCATATTAGATAATACATGTGAACCACGTAAGTACAAAAGTCTATGAAATTCATATCACTTTACTGTAATATTTTCATGTTTTGATCCATTTTTAGAAAACTGTGGTTAAATATCAAGGGTTTCCCCACGCTACTGAACTTTTTATAGTACATATATATCCTCATAAATACTTGGATAACAATGATGTACATTTCAGGATGTTTTACATGCACAATTTTTAAGCTGTGAACACTTGTGATAATTACCACAGTGACATAATTTCAAGACATACCAATTCTTCTTAGTTTGTTATTTTTAATGGATTCAAAGTATCCATTTGTTGGAAGAAAAAAAACACCAAAAAATACATTACAAAGTGACTTATATTGCAGAGACATATAATATTAGATCTGATACTACAGTATCCTGTATGATTTCTGCCCACATAGTTCCTGTTTTCACATGAGTAAATATTGCTATGAAGTAACAATTTTTACATTTTATTAAGTTTTATTATAAATTTTGAAAACCATAACAGTTTGAGAGAATTTACAACAGCTTAAATTATCAGCAAAACAAGATTCATAAATAGAATAACATTTCCTAAATTACCAATCAACTACTTATGTGAGCTATTACATTTCAGTGACAATGTTTTTACCAATTTTGAAGTTTTTGAAAGAAAAAAAAAATATAATAGGTGAAAAGAATCTGTTAGCAGCTAAAAAAAGGAGATGTGGTATGATTCCCATTGAGAAACTCTTAACCAGAGTTCAAATTTGGCATTTTTGTTTTAAATGAAAGGTACCATGCAGTGTTTTTTTCTCGTTTAAATTGAATGTAAATTGAGGCTTTTAAGGGGGGGAATTGGGCACTTTAAATGACATAATGAATAATATACAGCATCTCCTTGTTTTTGTTCTTTTTGTATAGCAAATGGTCTGTTCTGAAGATAGTAATTTGGACAAATTCAATCCCACCTAGTTGAAGGCTGTTAAAAATAAGCTTAAAGGATTAAACAAAAGTTCCATTGTATTAAAGATGTACAGGGAAGCAATAACATTATAAATTACATTGAGTAACTAAAATTTCCTTCTTTTACAATTTTTAAATTTATGAAGTTATAAATTACTAAAATTTACAATAACCAGGATGTTTATAAATATTGATTTTATAAATTTCTATTGTGATAAAAAAATCATTTACAAATCTATAAATTTAGAATTCACCTCTAAACGTCAAATACTGTTTGGTCTATAAAAAGCATTATGTAGTAAAACAAATATTGGTGTTTCAAGTCTATGGATTTAGTATTAAATCAGTCCAGTCAGTTATTACTTAAGGAAACTGCAGAAATGATAAAAAAAACTGCACTCAATTATATTTTGTAAATAAATACTTCAAGTCAACTATATTGTATACTCAGCACTTACAGGTACGCACACACATACATGCACACACACATAAATATATATTAGCAATCACAGCTATAATGCACATGTATAAATAAGAACATCATTTTTGCTTTCATACACCAATGTTAAGGTATCCTTATAGTTTATAAATGTATATAGTATGCAGCCTAAGTATTCTATATGCATGTAGTAATTGAATTATATGGTACATACACATATACAAAACAGAACATTTTAACTATATGTTTAGCCATCCTGTGTCACTTCCACAAAGTAGGAGTATTACATAAGTTACATAAATTACAGGATACAAGGATTGTTTTAGCCAGAAACAGTGAGAATGCAGTTCAATTTAAAACTGAAAAAAATAAGAGTACTTTACATTGATATAGGTTTAAACTTTAAAACCTAACTCAATGCACATTTGTTGGTATTTTACACAAAATTCAAGCTTAGTTATATATATAACAACCAAAACATGTGTTAAGTGAATTTCTTCTTGCAGTTTTGTTTGAATTTAATCTAGAGCTATTGCACGAAGCAGAAGGTACTATTCTGGGCCAAATAAACCATAAAATCAAATTTATTCCAAACTCTTTTAGATCTTTGAATTAAATAATAAATATATTTACTAAATGAACAAGGCTGTTTTGATTATACCTTTTCATGGGTTTTACAGACAGGAAATAACAGTTAGTATGTTAAAAAATAGCTTAATTGTACAAAAACTGAAGTATTTGTTCATAAAATATTCTTACATTTAGCCTCAAATGTTTGCTAAAAATCTGACAAATCTTTTTTGATGACCTCAATATAAAGATGGCACAGTCAAAATTTGTCAGCAAGGCTCACCTTATATTCACATTTACTCAAAAGCCTTTTTTTCTGATGCTTAATTATTTTTTATTTAAAGTTAATGACAATAGATATGTTTTTTTTGTTTGTTTGCAAATTAGGAGTTAGGTCCTAAAATGTACCTTTAGCTTTCATGGTTTGAAGTGTGCAAATAATTTCATCTGAAACATTTAACTTTAGATGACTTTACCTTAGTTTAATCCAACTTATCTAACTTAACTTAACACTTTTCTGTTTCACTACATCACTTTTAATTTCATAGCTTTTAATAAAGTCAAAATAAAGTGTACCTTTATTTTGAATTAATCAATGGCATTACCCCCCCCCCCCAAAAAAAAACAAAAACAACCAAACAAACTTTAAAACAAAAACAAAAAAAAACCCAAAAAAACCCTAAAAAACTAGATCAGAATATGAATTCCACAAAGATATGTTAATTACTAGACAATAGTAGATTTGCACTGTAGTTATTTTCACATTTGCAGCTAAAACATATTTTCATACATATATATATATATTTAATTCTGTTTTAATCTATAACATATTATATATTTATCTATTTCTACAGTTACCTCTATATTACCAACTTCACTTAGTCTTAATTCTACTGAAACAACTATTACTGTTGCATGGGATAGGCCAACTGGTCTAAATTCTTCTGAGTATCAATTAGAGTATAAGGTAACAGTAAAGGGAGACAACTTTGATCAAACCAACACAACTTCAGAGGAGATAATAACAGTCAGTGGACTCACAGCTGGAAGGATTTATAATGTATACGTTTTAACAATTTTTAATGATAGTATACCTTCAGAGAGTGTAAATGGAAGTATTGCAACAAGTAAGAAATTTTATTTTGAATCAGTACATTTGAGTAAAACATGAATCCTTAATTAAGTATGCTTCATTGTCATTGGCAATTTTGGTCCAAAAATTTGATGAAAACTGTAAGTTATCTTATGTTTTGCATCTTGCCTTATTCTTGGTCAGTTATTTTGAATTCTATATTACAAGGCCATTACTCCAAACTTATAAATATTACCTTGCATCTTGTAAGATAGATTTAAAACATTGGGTACAATTCAACTTTTTCTCAGAATGTTTAAAAAAACTTGATATGTAATTAAATTATCTCCCTTGAATTTAGCATATTTCTGTGAAAGTTATCTACCCTGTTAATTTAAAAATTACAAATTATTTGATTTATATGTAGTCTATGTCTCAACTGTCATTGTTTATGAATAGGATTAAATGTTTTGAACAATTAAATTCTCAAGAAAATGCTTATATATAGGTTTTCAGAATACTGAAGTTTACTGTTTGCCTTAATAGTACAGATTTATCAAAAAAAAAAACCTATCATAAATCCATGATTGGGGCCCATATAGATAGCTTATAGGATGCTCAGTTAACAAAGTGTTTGACTAATAATACTAATTATCACTCAAATATTTAGTTCTAAATTCATAATATCTTTATAATTAGACTTTTTCTTGTTTACTTTATATTATTTCAGTCTTATATTTATTCTATGCACGATCATGCAAATAGTAATATACATATATAATCTTATTACATTTACTTTATGCACAATCAAATAGTAATATACATATAGTCTTATTACATTTATTTTATGCACAATCAAATAGTAATATACATATAGAAATTAGTATATAGTGCACACACAAATATAGATTTATATCGAAATTTTATAAGAATTTATGAGTCTTGATTTTTAGTAAAAATGTCAGTATCAACAAGTTAAGAAGCACTTAGAATTATTTGACTAGGTGTGGTGATATTTATCTAAAATAAAAAAGCTGTTATCTTATTTGCTTACCATTACTTATAAATTTTTTTCAGTCACTTTTTAACTTCCTTGTTCTAAACTCTCTAGAGTCATAGAACTGATAGTCTAATTTGGCATTTTCTATGAGATACTTTATCAAAGACAGAAATTTCTGAAAGTAAGGAATCATTTATTTGAATCAAAATTAAGCACATTTATTATCAGTTATTCACAGGTTATGTATGTTTATACCCTGATTATGGCATGGTGATTTGTTTTTTTTTTTTTTTTTTGGGGGGGGGGGGGGCATTTCAGTTTAAATTTTTGGTTTGTTATGTACATTCACTTGATTGCCATGAAGTTGTAGTCACATCAACATAAAACTGAGTAGTGAGTACACATGTTCATTATGATGTGAAATAAAAAAAATATATATGCCAAGTTAGGGTTTTGACCTAGATTTCACTGTTTACTAAACATGTTTATGTGCCAGATTAAAGTTTTAATTTAATGCAGTTTACATTGAAGTTGTGGTCAAATATATTAAAATGTATACTAAAGCAGAGTTTTTATTTGGATTTGGATGTCCACTGATCATGAAAATGTTAGCTCAGGGCATCATACCTAAATACAAACTTTCATTTTGAGTTATCACAAACTATCATCATCTCCCACAGTGATTTATAGCATTATATCATTCACTTTTTACAGTAGTTTCAAATATCTCAAACTTGGGTTTACTCCACCAATAAAATCTGACTGCTACAAAATAGCATAGTTATTCTTGAGTTTGAAAAGTTTTTTTTATACAAATTTATACAAAAAAAAGGAGATTTAGGATAAACTTAACAAAACAATTTGACCAAAATAATATAGTTTACTATTATAGCCTTGCAGCATTATTTAAAGTGCATGTTTTATCAAAATATTTAAAAAAAACCTGAATAAATCATAAATCATTTAAAATCTTGTTCATTCAATCAGTGAAATATAACTTACATATAAATACTAGAGAGAATTAAATGAATGAAAGACAATGTGTGGTAAGGCCACACCAATTTGATTCCTTGTTCGACGGACCCGCCCGCACCTATTTTTTTCAAAACAGAATTTTTTTATTTTTTTTATATTCCCGCTTCCCGCATCCGGAAATGTAATCATGTCTATTTCCCGCACCGTTTTTTTTGTGAATATTATAAAAAGATATCAACATTGGTTTCTTTCCCCCTTACTTACATTCCCTATCAAAAATGTTCGTTGGTAGAATAAAGTACAAAGGCTTTAAGAACTTCTGAAGGATTTGCCTTCAACTGTAATTATATTGTATGCTGTCAAAACAAAACTATCTATAGCCGCTGCATGTTTATGCACCTGTCCTGGTTGATTCAGGGGCCTGTCGTTCAGCAGTTATCGTTTGTCGATGTTGTTCATAATTTGGTATTTTCCCGTTTGGATATATAAATTAGATCGTTGGTTTTCCTGTTCGAATTGTGTACGCTAATAATTTTGGGATCCTTTATAGCTTGCTGTTTGGTCTGTATCAAAGCCCTGTGTAAAAGGCCGTACTTTGACCTGTGTTTGTTATTGACAGGTTGAGAACAACCCTCCCTCAGACAAGGGGTCATTTTACTGATGACTGATGTAGAAAAGAATATAGAAATACCAAGGATTTGTATAGTTCTTCTATACAAAACCTTTGAAAACTTAGAATTTTGTACTCAAAAAGAGGAGAGTTACATCATATTTTAAACAACTTTTTCTAAAAAAGAGGGGTCCACTTATTTTGAATAATATTTAACTGTTAAAATAAATGTGTTAATTTAACATGGTTAAAGTCCAGGAATATTACAAAATTCTTGGACATGTTTTGACCATTTAATACTAGATAGATATATAGTTCTTTGAGAAAATATGAGCCCTTTTGTACAAACAAAATATATTATAACTTATATTGATCCCTCATAAAACATGTAAAAGGGATATTTATAACATTAAGGGGTTGCCCCCAAACTGATTATGACTTGGATGGAGAATTGTCTCATTGTCAGTCACACATACCTAGACCAGATTTAATTATTTCTTGGTGAACAGGGAAAAAATACTTCAGAAATTAAAAAATGTCAAAGTACAAGTTATAAATCAAGTTTTATTATTGTCAAAACCTACTATTTTAAGTTTACAAAAAAAAAATATAGTCGCTCGCCTTTACTTTTCAAGCTTCGCCTCAAAAATTTTCAAATTAAATATTTTTTATTAAAATTTTCAAATCGCTCGCTCGCCCCAAATTTTGGAGTCCAAAAATCCGTAGAACAAGAAATTAAATTGGTGTGGCCTAAACATCAATGTGACAGCCACCTAAAAACAAGAAATTACTTGAATCTGGAATAATTTTGAATTTTGAAAAATCATTTAGAAATGTATGGTGAAAACTAACCAAACTTAATAAGGTTAGCCATGCATCATGCCTAAGGTGAATTTTACTTTCACTTATATTTCAGTTTGAACTAACTAATCCCATTAGCCATGCATGGCTAACACTATTTAGTTGTGGTAGTTTTCTTTTGGTTTTTTTTCGTGAGGGGGTTGAGGAAGGGTTGGTATCCACAGATCAAACTACTGAATTAAAGAACATTACTGGGTATATGAGAAATGAATCCAATGACAAAACATCTACATAAAAAAAAAAAGATCTGTATAATATGCTAAACAGTTCAGAGTGTAAATAATTGTGCATTTATATGTGATTAATTCATTCTTCTGTCTTTTACTCGTAACAGTAAATAAGATATGGTGTATCCATCCGTGACACAAAATCATTACATTCACAGCTACGAAAAACACACACAAAAAGAAAAGGAACAGGGCTTTTATTGCTGTTTTTCATCTCAAGGTCACATTAAGTCCTTCAACATGCTGAAATCATATCAGTTTCTGAAATCCATCTGCAGAAATTCATTATATAGATCTATTGATATTTCTTGGAGCATGATATTTTTATTTGTTAGAAAAGTGAAAATTTTAAGACATCTTAATATTATTATTGGAATATTTCAGGACCGAAGCCACCTGATTGTCCTTTAAACAAAAATAATTACAATGCACCAAATATTACCATCACATGGACCAAGCCTGGTGTAGAAGTAGAAGGATATTTGGTTCAATTTGATGTTCAGCCTTCTTTCAATGTCACATCAGAAATGGCTGAAATTCCAAATCTTGTTCCAGGAAGGAATTATACCTTAACGCTGAATACTTATGCTTATAATATGACTAGTGATAACAGAACATGTTACATTAGGACAGAATCAGAAGGTATTGTGTTTTTGATTTCAATGCTACATGTACTACTTACACACTGATGGTCAGATATGTTAGTTATTTTTTAGTGCCCTTTGATACAAATAAAAGAATTTATGAGGTTTACCGTATGTGACAGCAAGTCAACAATACGAATTACCAAATTTCAAATTACTGTGGATTCATTGATTTTCATCAAGACCAAATTATATGGGTTTGAGGAAAACTTGTATTTTTGTGGATATGTTAATTTGTTGTTTTGCAAAAGTCTGTATATATACCTATAATAAATATGTTTTACGTTGAACTTTTCAATTTGTGGTTTAACTAATGCAAGGAAATCCAGAAAAATTGGTATCCCACATGAAATAATAATGAATAGGGGAGGGTTTTTTTACATGTCGCACCATATCTCATAAACAATCTATGATTATTGCTTAAAACTTTACACATGTCTTTGTTGAATTAATCTTAAGATTTGTATACTTTTTGGTGATGATTCAAAATTTCATTTTTGAGTTATTGAGTATTTTGTAAAAAAGGGGGAGGTTTTTTTTTCCATGTTGTGCCGTATCTCAAAAACAATTTATGATTATTGCTTAAAACTTTACACACTTCTTTGTTATATTAATCTAAAGATCTGTATACTTTTTGTTGATGATTCAAAACTTTATTTTGGAGTTATTGAGTATTTTGTTAAACAGGGGAGGTTTTTTTTAACATGTCGCGCCGTATCTCAAAAATAATTTATGATTATTGCTTAAAACTTTACACACTTCTTTGTTATATTAATCTAAAGATCTGTATACTTTTTGGTTTTGATTCAAAATTTTATTTTAGTGATATTTAGTTTTTCGAAAAAAAAAAAAAACAGGGTTAGGGGTTTCACATGTCCCGCCGTGTCTCAAAAACAATATATGGTTATTGCTTAAAACTTTCTCAGAAACTATTAATGATTATTGCATAAAACTTCCACACAAGACGTCAGGCGTATCATGCGCTCATGGCGCAGCTGTTTATTAAATTATAAAAAATCTAGAGCAATTATTTTAGACAATAGATAAGAATAACTTGATAGAGCAAACACCTTAACAAACAACAGCAAAATATTGTGCTGCTAACAGAAAAAGTATCTACCATATTAATATCTAAAAACTAAGTTAAAAGGATGAATTTGAATTTAAGGAGATGTGGTATATGATGTGCCAATGAGACAACTATCTACCACAGTTCAAATGAAGTGGATGTTAGCAATTATAGGCAACTGTACCACCTTCAACAATTTAAAAAAAGTTAGAAACAAAACCATACTACATGTATAGTTGTGACTTGATAATGTTCATCAGTATCCCTAATACAGCAACAAGGTGCTTCTTGAAATCTATATAATATTTCAGTGCCTGATCCTCCAAAAAATGTTACAATAGCTGGAACATTGGGTAAAGATAACTTTAACATAAGTATCACTGCACCTGATGAACTAAGAGGAGACATTGCTGGTTACAGAATATTCATTTATGGGAAAAGTTATATGGACGAGAAATTTGCATACAGGAATTCTATTATAATCACTGACACTATGGACAACATTTATCATGTTACTGGCTTACAAGCAGGTAAGGAATGAAAGAACTGCATTCAAATATATACTATTTATTCCAAAATTAATGTGATTTTTGAAGAGTGGATAAAACTAATTAATTTAATAATCTGCACACAAATTTATCTATCAGATATTAGAATGTAACTTTTTATTAATGAGATACTCACCAATTCATTATTCGCTTTTATAAAGATCTTGCAATAATTTCTGAATTAACAGTACTCAATCATTTTAATATAATTGTACAACATTTTTTAACATAGAATAAACTAAAGATATGGTATATTAACTTTGAAACTTAAGAAATAATTGATGCAAACTATACTTGATGGTAGTTTTAACATGGGCGATAGTGAGGTATAAAATAACACAATTATAATGCCTACCCATGTTAAAACTACAATAAAGTATAGCTTGCATCAATTATTTCGATTCTGAATAGGACAAGTAAGGTAATTTCTATGTCTGATAAGTATAAGTGTAAAAGCGTTTGTGTAGGCTTCTCCATGAACCTCCCTGTTATGGTTTATAAAGAAACAAACGGCTGGCACTGTGATTTTTCAGAGGGAGGAGTTTGAACAGCCAGCATGAACGGTTGTCGTATCTAGGTCAAATATGTCAATTTTGGGATGCAACACAAATACAGTCATAATATAAATGAATTAGTAACATCATGTGCACCATTTAAGAGTTTGAAAGTGTTTTAAAGTTAAGGAAATATATTAAGTGCATGATAAATTGATAAAATTATTATTCTGAAGAAGTCAACATACGCATGTGCAAACAAATTTTATTGGATTTAGAGCATGGGTTTGTTCATGTCATATTAGGAATTTGATTAGTTTACATGCATTAGTTTAAATTATCATGCTTTATAATGATTAGGTCAGTTCAAGGGGAACCATTCCTGGTAGGCCAATTTTAATTAGTATGCAGTTTTAATTGTATTTAGCACATTCTATTCAGATGAAGAATATTTGGCCCTGTCCTCTCAGTTATAGTCTATTGACTTTAAAACTTTTGCTAGGTTAACATACATATTAGTTTGTAATTACATCAGTTTAAGATGAACAGCTTATGTTATTAAAGTCAATGATATTTGGTATGCAAATTTATTGGGATTTATAAGTTTCTTTTCCATGGAGTATTATTATATAAAGCCCTACCCCTCATCATGGTTCACCTGACCTTGACCTCATTTTTATGGTTCATTTGTCAATATAATCTTTTCATGGTTTGGTCTGTTTCTTATATGCTAAGAGAAATAGGTCACTCACGGTATTCAGTGTATGGAATGATTGTAAGGTGTACTTGTCTTTCTTGCTTTGTTTATCTGACTTTGACCTCATTTTCTCGGATCATGTTAAGTTTATTTGATACTTGTACTTAAACTTTATATTTAGGACTATCAACATAAAATCAATTGTCAGTAAGCAGATGAGATTCAGCCTGTGCATGCACTCTTGTTAGTTATTGTACAACTTATAAAATCATTAGATTTTATCAAATGGTCACTTGAACAAGAACCATTCTTTATGATAGTATATTATTTTATCATGAGTTTCACAGTTGTGGCTGAAGGCATATGGTAAAGGAACGCTAATCATTCAAAAGCTTTGAAGTTTCATGACATTATGGGTAACTGCTTGTACAAAGTTTTACAGTTTATAATATGTTGAACAGCTAAAATAGACTAAAAAAAATGTATATATAAAGATAGATGTTTTACGGCCTGAAGTTCGTCATTAACTCCTCATACATTGCAATGACAATCATGACAATAGAATATCTTTAACGTCACTAATGATAAAAATCTTAACATATTATGGGATAGTCACCTCTATAAATGCTATTATGTCTACCAGATAGGAATACTTTGCTCTATCTTGCCTCCAGACTAAGATGGCGTTAGCATTAAAACCCAAGGAAAAGGTCTGACAAGTATAGTTTATCTACTGTAAACCAACTAATTTACACCACTTTTGCAAGTTAAATAATGCAGCTAATATAACTTAATAGTCTTGAATTATGACTAAAAGCAGTTTTTTTTTCCTTTTATCTAGATCAATCAAATTTTAAAATCACGAAAATAAACTGCTGCAAAATGGACCAGGAAAAGCTAAAGGCAAAATAAAGATTCTGCAAAATTAAGTTGGTTTACAGTATTTTGTATTGTATGAAACATTTTTAATGACATAAATTTTTATTGTTTGATACCCCCCAAGGGTGACTGGGGAATAGAAATATGGTCACTTGGTCTTCTCGCGACCGAAAAACGCTTGCAGAAGTGGGGCGTCTGTTTGGCTATGCGGGATGTAACAAGTTCGCAGTCACGTCTTTTCAGAATGGGGACGTTAAATCCAATGCCTCATGTAAAGAGAGTGCCACACTCTTTGCACGTTAAGAACCCTTGCTACAACTCTTTTAGGGGTCCGTAGGTGGCTTGTTGCAAGGCAAAATTTCTGTCCCTATCCAATACACCCTCATTTTCCAGTGGCAGTTCAAATTTCCACAACCATCATCCCAGATGGCCTCTACAAGACCTTCCTATTGTATTCATTTTGAACTTGTTCTTGTCCTGAATATGCATGAAATATTTGCCACTGGACATTAAGCAACCAACAATCAATCAATCAATATTGTTTGATATTTGATTATCTATATAACTGTCTGTAGAAATCAATTAAACTTGACTACTGCATTTTATGAGCATGATAAACAATCGTTTCTTTTCAATTTTTTCAGGAACTTTTTACAACATACAAGTTTACACAGTCAATGATGAATTTAATAGCAGTGACAGTTTCAACTTAACTGGTATTATTAGAACAGCACAAAATGGCAAGTATCTCAAAGATTTAGCTTGAAATTTTACAGAATGAATTTTATATGGCTGAAAAAAATAAATATAGTCATTTTATCATATGAATATATTGGATGGCTGTAATGTCAAGTGTTAAAATAAATGAATGCTTAGTGGAGAAGCTGAAAATACCAATTTTAAAGTCTTTGGTAAAATAATGATAGGTTAGAAATCTCAAGACTTTTCATTACTGAGGCAAACCTGAGACCTTTCCTTAGTGAAGGGAATCTCTGGTGTTGCTGGAACGGGTGATAATAAGCTCCCTTTTGATGCTGTTTAAGGACTGTTGAAAATAACATCTACTTTGACACTGTAGTTAGCACTGTTAACAATAAACTCCTTTCTGATAAAAATCTATTGTTGGGACTGTTAATAATAAACTCCCTTTTGATAAAAATCTGTTGTTGCATGGGACTGTTAATAATAAACTCCCTTTTGATGCTGTTGTCTGGACTGTTAATAATAATCTGCCTTCTGATGCTGTTGTTGGGACTGTTAATAATAATCTGCCTTCTAATGCTGTTGTTGGGACTGTTAATAATAATCTGCCTTATGATGCTGTTGTTGGGACTGTTAATAATAAACTCCCTTTTGATGCTGTTGTCGATATCAGACCTGCCAACTTTCCCGATTTTCACGGTATCATCCTGATTTTTATCCCTCATCCTGAATCGCGATATCGGATCGTAAAACTAGTCAAAATCCTGATTTTCATCAAATATACCCGAAAAATTATTGTTTACCGATTTTGAAGTTTTTCTGATCAATTTTAAAAAATCTTTAATTTTACATGGTACATATGACAAGTTAACGACCCTACGCTAATCAACAGTCAAAACAGGTGTCATAATTAGTGGTTGTATGTAATCAGATTACCTAATGGGTCGTAACAGTCCTCAAAATTAATTTGTATACACAAATTTGGTCAAACAGCCTTTCAATTTTATTCAATTTATCATGCAAGCACAATTTGCAACATTTGCCGTAGTTCCACAACAAAATCATAATTAATTGAAAGATGAGAATTGTAATGAACTCTCAAGAAAACAGCGTTTATCTTGAAATCCGTTTAATTTTTGAAACCAGACGTCGTGTGTCTGTTGATTTAAAATCAACGCCATTTTGTATTCACTTTTACTGTGTTACTGTATAAGCCTCCGCTCGTAAGAGCACCTCTGAATACAAGGAAAGATAACTCAAATTTTAGTTTTAGGTCTTTTGAGTCAAGGTTCATAGATAAGAAGGTCTGTGGAGGGGGAAAAGGGGGTCTCTACTTTGAATCCTTTATTTTTAATGCCATTTTTCTCTATTCTTCAGTTATTTTGCCAATTTTATAATTTAATAGTACAAGAATCAGGCAAATAAAAGAAATCAAGGACTACAAGCTCATCATTAGTATACCAAAAGAAAAAAGAAGAGAACTTAGACTATTTTAGGAGTAAAAAACAATGCACACAGAAAAGTCGCTAAAATTGTAACCCTTAAAAATCTGGTGGCGCGCTAAATCCCCCATGGAGATTTTCAAAAGTTGGCAGGTCTGCGATATACAAAAGATGATTTGGTATGATTGCCAATAAGATAACTCTTCATAAGAGACCAAAAGACTTAAAAACCAACAAGTATAGGTCTTTACCTATCCTTCAACAATGAGCAAAGCCAACATGGCACAGTCAGCCATAAAAGGCCTTAAAATGACCAGTGTAACAATTCTAGCAAGAAAATTAACAGCTTAATTTACTATAAAACATTAACAAACAAAAACATGCAAGACAGCAAAAAATGACAACCGCTGATTCACAGGCTCTGGACCTTGGACAGGGACTCGCAGAATGTGGTGGGAATAAATATGGCAGCCTGCCATGATGATTTTCCAGTGAGATTTATCTTTCAAGAGTTACAGAACATGAAATGCTTTCCATATTATGCTTATACATTTCAATTTTTTTTGTCAAGAAAATTGACATATAGCAATTTTTTTAATTAGATATATTATATATTTACTTAATTTAGGTAAATGTATATGACTATTTCTATTTTTGTCCTTGAAATGAAATCACTTCAGCTTCTTTATTTAAAAACTTACATATATTTCATTTTAGTTCCGGAGAATATAACCAAATTTACATCAATCCCTTCGAATGAAAGTTTTAAAATAACGTTTGAAAGGCCAAATGTACCCAATGGTGATATTATTGGTTATAGAATACGTGTATCAGAAGATAAGGATTGTATAAAGGAATTTTATCTACAGAACACAAGTGTAAGTATTTGTATATAGCCATGCTGGATCTATGCAATCACTCTGGTTTTGGATATGTTGCAGAATATTAAGTTGAAGACATATCATGAAACTAATTATGTGTTTTTATGACATGAAGAAAGTTTCTACACCATTTTAATCATCAACAGCAAACAAACAGCAAACAAATAAAATTTTGTTTATTCTACATTTATATATCCCATTAAATTGGAAATACCTCAGCATTAGGTATTTATACATATAAGTTTAAAGACAGGAAATGTATTTTTATTTATTAAATGAAGAATGATCACTAATTTAATTAACAAATAGTTATTATATTTTTTATTTTTGTTGTTGAGAAAGTGCATTTCTAAGGCCTGTTTCTGGAAATTATTAAGACAATTTTTAATAATTAAGGGAATTTAAAAAAATATATTACTTGACGATTTCCCTTTCTGTTCCTGTGTCAACTTTAAAAAAGCTGGCAGAGTCTAGAATTGAAATATCAGTATATTATATCAATATTTGCATCAATATTGTGAAGTTCCCATCCTTTGGACAATAACATAGATATTTTACAATAAGATTGGAAAAGAGTAAAATATTGAAAAACTAATAGGATCGGAAAGAATATCAATCTAGCTATAATATGGCTGGATCACAAATTTGGTAATGCTTTGATTTTAACTTATTCAGTACAGATTATAAAATGGTGAATGCAATAAACAATATCTTTATTTAATATGGATTGATGATGCTCCTTATAGTGAAGAAGACTTTTGATATTGAGGTCAATGGGTTAATGTTGAAGGTCATAACAACAATTGATAAATCATAATTTGGGCAAAATAACTTTTTCTGGATGATATCTTTCAAAACATGTCCATAAGGATGTACAAAAAAAGTGCATTGGTCATAACATTCTTAATATTCTATATTTTTTAGAAATTTATTAATGAAAACATAAGCTCAGATTTACAAGTCACTACCTAATATATTATACTTGTCAAGGAAATTGCATAACTTTTGAAAGGTGCAGGAATTTAGTATCAATGATGTTTGACATGGTTAAAGTCATCTCTAGAGTTAACTTTCTTTTTGCAGAATTGTAGTGAAATTCATTCTGCTTCCCATCAGTTCTTTTCAACTTACTGCATTTCAATAATGCTTCAGTCAGCAGTCATTGTTTGTTACAAATTAATAAATCTATAAAAAGATGTTTTTTTTTTCCCCAGTTTTCTCCATCAGACACATGTTCTTCTCCTGCAACAAACAGTTCAATCACATTAAATCAAGAAGAGATGGTATTGGAAGTCACAGCTTTGGAACCCTCAATTGACTACATAGTAAAGATTTGGGCCTACACTTCAGTGGGTGAAGGGAGCCCCTTCACTGTAACTGTAATGACTGGTATTTCAGGTTTGTATCATATACTATATTTTTTAAATACCTTAGTGCTTTACATTATCTCATCATGTGTTCAGGGTATGATATAGTTATATAGTATATATATATAGTGTTACATCAGTTTTGATTCAATGATGTTTGCTATCAATTTAAAGATTGACAGTTAGATTCATTGGCAACAATCATACTATAAACAATATGGGAATTTCAATTTTAGAAGTGGTGAGAATAGTTTGAAACATTTGCTGATTCTGTTTTTATCTCAAGTTCTTACAGATTTTATTCTTTTATAATTTAGCACCATACAAGCCAGGAAATGTTAAAGCAGTAGGTAAAACACAGTCTGTCTTGGTGACATGGACCAAGCCAGACAAGAGAACTGGAAAGACCTCCTACATTGTAGAAGCTTTTGATTTTCTTGATAGCAGTTATGTTGCTGGAAGAAATTGTAGTACACCAAGTAAGACATATTTACTTTAATAATCAGATAAAAACATTGTTGAATCTGCTGAAATTGTACATACTGTAAATTATTGCAACTTTTTTTATTATTAGGAATAATGCCACTTGTTCGAAGTATCATAATAATAAAAACTTATACATTTTGATTATGTATGCAATTTTACACAAAATCACAATACAATACGAATTAGCTAACTTTTATATGAATGGTCATTTAGCAGATTTCATTACATTATTTGAGTTCATAGAACCAAGAATTAAATCATTTTCTCCTAACTTATAGCATTTACAGCAACTTCATGTATAGTGCCAAATTTAGAAGACTTTTGGAGATACAGATTTCAAGTTACAGCAAAAGTTGGGAACTGGACAAACACATCTGATAAAACCGCTGTGATAACAACTTTGGCAGGCAGTAAGTTTGTATTTGTTGCAGAAGACATAGCCTTAATTAGCATGATGCAAATTTATCAAGTATCATTAATTCAAAACTTTATACACATGTTTTAAAAAATATTTGTAATTGATAATTAGTGATGACTGAAAAGGATGTATTTTAAAAAATAGATTGCAAACAAATTAATAAGAAATAATTGAAGACCTAAAAAAGGGTAATTATTTGCTTACATGATTTAGTTATAATAAAAGCTCTTAAAGATTGAAAAACTAGAAATCTTTTAAAAATTTATCAAATCAATTGAAATAGACACTTAAAAAGTTTTAAAAAGTGTCAAAAATTTTTCGTCAGATGAACTTAAAAATTTGAGGCCATAATCAGCCCTTAATTCCTTCATTTTACTCCTTTAGGACCAGGAAACATAGATCACAGGTGTCGAGACACAAAATATTAGAGATAAAATATATTTACAAACATTACTTTAAAAGATCTTTTTTGTCGACATTTGCGCTATGTTTTCTGCCAAATAATCAATGGGAATTCACCCATTTTCATTGAATTTTTTGCGGAAAATAAAAATGAGTACTTATTGTAAGGTCATGAATAAAAAGCAGGAATGTTGATTTTCAACAAAAAGGTTTACTGTAGTTTCATTTATTTTCATGGGTACCAATTTTCGTGGATAGAGGAAAACTTAGACATATATTCCTGGCTACATAGTTTCCTGGTTTTGGCAATGTCTGAACATATTCATTTAGAAAATTTGTATTTCGTTGAATATTTAAATTTGTGGTTTCCCATGTAATCAAGGAAAAAGGGTATCCAAGGAACATTAATGAATCCACAGTTATACCTTTCTAGTCACTGTATGGGCTTTAATTCATTTTGATATTGGTCAATCTAGCCTTATTTGAAATAAAAGCTAAGAAAGGGGGCCGTTTTTGGGCCTTATTGAGCCTACTCCTGTACCATTTCAGTCAGATCTTTTAGAGTTCATTAATGATGTTATATTCTTATTGATTAATACTGAATAACATTTTTTATGAATGGTATATTTCAGCACCAGGCAAGCCAGCAAGATTTGTTGCATCACTTGAAAAAAAAGGATGCAAGGCCACTCTTTCTTGGTGGACTCCTGATCTCAAAGACAGAAATGCAAACATAGATATATATACAATATTTATTGATTCAGATAGAGAGGTATGGAAGTTTATATTTTAATTGTAACATCTAGAGTCTATGCAGTGTTGTCCATCTCTGGTTATCCCTGATTAAGATGAAATATACTATAGCTAGTTTTACAACTGTAAATATACATGTGTTTACCAAAGGAGTAGGTCCAGTAAGACCCCTTTTTGGCCCCAAAATATAGCAGTTTTACAAAATTGTTAAAATGTAAACTTTTAGTTATTCATTGGACAGTAGAATGCTTCTGCTACACAAATTTTGGCTGATTTTGACAAAACAATGCACATATATCGGGTACTAGCATCATTAAGTCATGCTAAATTACTGAAATCTTCACCATTCTAGCATTTTAGTTAAATTTTAGACGGTTTTCGTGTAAAACGAAAGTGGCCGCATTCGTGTTCATCCTTAATATTGAAATGTAAGTTGTATTTTTTGATAACATATAACATATATAAAGTTTGAGGATGAACACGGATGCGGCCACTTTCATTTTTGACAAAAACCATCTGCAAAATTACATTTTTCGGCATATTTGGTAGATTTTTCATTTTTCAGCTTGAATCGGTGCGTTTTTTATGACTAAATCAGTTAAAATCTTTCACATAAACTAATCGATTCAAATTAAATAGACACTAAAGTGTTTAAAAAGTGGTCAAAATCTTTTGTCAGATGAACACGAAATTTGAGGCCAAAATCAGTCCTTACCGGACCTACTCCTTTCTTGTAATTGCATGAACAGAAACTCAATTTGATCCATTTTAGCTATTTTATTTCAATCTATAGGATTTCAAGAAACCTTATTCTGGGGTTATGTATTATACAAGACAGACTCCTTAAAAGTTTAATATCATAATGTGCAAGGTGAAAATCAAGGAAACTTGAAAAAAAAGTCCCAAAGTAGGAAAGAAAAAAATTCTACATGATAACACATTAGCAGATTTTCCTTTACATTCTTGTCAAAATCATTGAATTTCAAATGTTTCTAAAAAAAAAGATTTAAAAAAAATTGGACAGTTGCATCAATGGAAATACCAAAACAGTTTGCATCAATATTGCAGAATTCTTCATGTTTTTGCAATAGAATAAAAACTTTATAGTGAGATTATGGAAATGAAGAAAACAAAATCATTTTTGAAAGTGAGGTCAGAAAAAATGTCTGACGAGCTAAAAAATTGGCTGAATCGCAACAATCATGATGCTTTCATTATAGTTTGTTCTTAGTTTGTACGATTACACCACTGTGCCAGGTAAGGAAGATGTTTAAGGTGCCATCGAACATGTTTAACCCACCACATTCTGTATATTCCTCCCAAATCAGGATTCTGTAGTTCATTCATGTATCGTTGGATCATGTATGTCATTTTTTTTTTCATAAATTGAATTGTAATAAATTAGGCCATTAGATTTCTCAATTGAAATGTTTCATATTTTTCATGTCAGAGCCTTTTATAGCTGACTTTACAATATGTCTTTTTCTTATTGTTGTAAGCATTAAGGGTTTTTATAATTGCTTACATCCACTTTAATTGGAAAGTTGTCTTATTGGCAACCATTTCACATCACCTTATTTTTATATAAACTCATTTATATTTCAGACTTACACTGTCAATGATCATGATCCTTACAATAAGATGAACACACAGTTTTTCAAAACTTTTACATTTAGAAAGGAGACAACCATTACAATATTGGTAAGAAAACTTTACCAAATTCAAACAGAAAGGTGAAAGTATACAATATTTAGGAAAGTCGTTGTTTGATTTGAAAGTGGAAATAACTTTTTCATAGATAAAGACTCTCTGTGTCAATAAAGGATGTCAGACATTGAATAACAGTTTTTTTGAAAACAACTATTTTACAGGATTATAGTAAACTAGAAAGGTTTTAAAAAAGCTAATCGCAGTTGGATCTTAATTTGTCGGAATTATTCATACTAGACATCAACAAGCACTTGTATAAAAAAAAATCACATTTTTATTATCCTGAAAGTTAGGTTAAGGTTCATAGATATTTTTTTTCTGAGACAAGTTCCCATAAGTTCCATTTCTAAAAGATTGGATTTTATTACTAGATAAGCATTACATTACTAAAGGTGTTTTTTCTGTAAATAGATAAAATTTGACCTAAATGCAAATCTGCCTTAATGACAAAAAGCTTTCAGTTTCAGTCATGACTGGCAAATATGAAATTCCCAGACTGTATTACATGTACATACTTAACTCTGAGATCCACTGGACATTGGCCACTTTATTTTCAGCCTAGAAAAAATATAAGAATATAGTTTCCAAAAAAGGATTAACTTTCTTAGCTTAATTAAGCTATCTATTTTGACGACTTATAAAGGTTTTTAATAAAAGATTTAAGTTATTGGTGGGTAATTTAAAATTCAAATCCTCAAGACAATATTAATACATGACTTAAGATACTGAAATGGTAAACAAAGCTAAACAGTCAAATTGAACTTATTTTGAGTTGATTTTAGTCACATTATTTTCTGCAGATATTTTCTGGTTTTAAGAAATCTTCCAGTGATGAAAAGGATGCTGAATTACGATATGTGGATACTCATGATTGTTGTAAGTAGAATGGAATAGTTTGATTTCAGGTGGTACCTGACACTACAGGGAGATAACTCTGTAAAATCAGCTAAACGTTATAATTACATTGTGTTGTTAAGGGAATATTAAGCTTCTCAATGATCAAAATTAGTGTTTGTCAAACTGCTATATAACCAGTGTAATTTTTCTGATAAATTAGTTGGTTCAAATGTTTTGAAATTTTTGTAATTTTGTCAAAGGGTCAAAATTTTATGAAAATTAAACGAGCCAAATTAATTTTAGTGAAGGTGTTGGGTACCACCTTAAATGTAATTTAATATTTTAATAAATTATGCCATGTGAACCATCATATAACTATTATATAAAAAAATTATTTTTTATTTTTTAGCAGAATGATTTCATAATCTGTCAGCAGCTTGACAGTGATGATTGTACATATCTGCATTTATAAGGTTTATCAAGTACCTATTTTTCCTGTTTTTTAGGTAAAGATTTCATGAAATGCGATCAAAACCTTATGGGACTGACTTGATATCTTAATCTTCCAAGCCTAATCACTATCTTTTTTGAATCACATAATATATTGCATTGATCAAAACATTCTATACATGCTATCCATGAACATTTCACAAAATTTATGGATGTGATATATGCTCAGATACTCAGCACTTTTGTGGGAAAAATATTGTTTATTTAGGGAATCACTGAAGCATGACTGGATCTGGCCCTCCTTAAGTCGGTCAGTGGGGCCCCTCTTATGAAAAGTTCTGGATCCATCACTGTAGAATGAACAAGTTGGTCTTCATCCACTTTATTTGAACTTTGGTGGATAATTGTCTCATTGGCATTGGTATCATATCTCCTTATTTTAATATTCAAAATTTTCATCACACATTTCTTCAAGACAACTGAAAAGAATAACTTTTTTTTTGGTCAGCAGCTTTATAATGATTTGTTGTAATGTTTGAGCAGATTAATGATCTATCAGACATAACTATCAAATTAAGGCTTGTATTATTGCCCTCTTAATTCTACCCTCCAAAATGAGTATTGCCAAACATGGTTGTGGATTATAGAGTAGGATAAGCAAGAAAAAAGTGAAAAACTCTATCATGTTCCTCTGCAGACTTTACACGCCTGATTATCGTACTTCCAGTTTTCAATTTTTGATGGGGTGTAATTAACCGAAAAGTTCTCCTTTTTCCTTTACAGATGATCCTCTGACAGGTGGAGAAATAGCAGGTATAATTATATGTGTGCTACTGTTATTAGCTGTTTTTGGAATGGTTGGCTTCATGGTTCATAGGAGATGGGAGTAAGTATTTAAATAGAAGTTATAGCGTGCAAACATATGGTAAGTCATAGAGATCTAAAAACTATATCAGAGTCTAAGCCTCTATGATTACATTTTATATTTCAATAAAATTGAGAATTGATATGTGTAATATGTCAAAGAGATAACAACCCTACAAAAAAAAAAGACAACAGCAGAAGTCCACCAAAAAGCTATCAGAAAGTTTTTTTGAGAATGTGTTAAATTGGAATGTAACAGTTAAAGGGACTTTAGCTGTCAAATTCATGTTCACTAATTTGACTTAAATTCTTATATTTGATTTATAACATCTTAAAATGTACATCCAAATTACAATCAGTCTGACATAAACAGTTAACAATGCAGATATTCTATAAAATATATCAGAATTGTGTATAATTTTGTCTAGATGCCATCTAATTAACTATAGAAATGACCTCTGAAGACTGCTTACTTTCACATAATCCAATATAAACAAAAACATAAATATAAATAGATAGCCACCTGATGCAATTTGATTTTTCTAGGTCTCTTTGATTTCATGATTTAGGTTAAACACAAAAGTTAGTTATTTACCTGTATGAGAATGATTTTTTATGGATTGAGTCAGTCAATGAAATGGTTCACCTTTGTCTCACTTTAAACTGAACACGACTTTTTATGCATAACCAATCTCTAGCTAAAGGTTTAAATTGAAGGTGATATGAATCTGGATTTAATGAGGTTGAATTATTCACTTGCAAGCGAATAATTCAACAGTGATGTTTAATTGCTTTTCTGAAAGTGCTTAACAAAATGAACCCAGTTGGCTGCAAAATGCGAATTATTATTCAAATGTTTCACTTTTATCAATGATTGAACTAACAAAATCATTTATAAATTATTTTTTGCATATCTTGTAGCCAGTGCCCCTTTTAGAATTATGCATTGTAAATGTGAATTGTCAGGACACTTTCAAATTTATCCAATTTCGATAGTTTTTTTTCCTATGGATTTCATATTATGGAAATTCTTATACCTCGCCTTGATTTTAACCTTAAAATTAACTTGAAAACTGTAAATTCAGAAATTATTGTGTGCATATTTAAAAATTGAACAAACAATTGAGATTAATAAAGGAAATTTCAGGAATATCTGCAATATTGAACAAACATGTGAGATTAATAAAGGCAATTTCAGGAAGATCTGCATACAGATATATGGCATTATTCACATTAATAAGAAAACTGTAGATAATTTCTTTATAAACAGTATTTATTTGTTGATGCCACTTATTGTGTTTACATTGGTTAAATATGGAATATATGACAAGTCTGTACTCTGTGACATTGAAAATTATTTACTTATACCAATAAATATGTTTTAGATGTGTAAAAGAGTATCTGCCTGAATTTGGAAGACGACAATCATCAGGAGAATTTGAACCTTTGCAACCACCGCCAGAAAGGTACAGGTAACTACTTTACTCCAATATTTATTCAAGATAAATTTTATACAAGCAAATGCAGCAATTTTCCTATAGACAACAATATAATTTAATTAGGGGTGAACAAAATTTATCCTTAAGATTGACTGGCTGTATTAGCCAGAGTTAATTGTAATTAATTTAATTCAAGCCCTTCAAATGGCAAGTCGCCCTATAGTGAGCAGTCTGTCCGTCTATAACAAATTGTGTCTGCTCTATATCTAGAGCTACGTTATAATTTCATACTCGATACTTGACATGTATATCAACTAACACCTGTGGGGGTGTCATAATGTATTTATAACTTCAAAGGTCAAGGTCAAAAACTTTTTTTTTTTGGTTTCAGTTGACAACCCCATGTCCTATGGTTATGATCTTGTTTACTCTACATCCTAACTTCATACTTTATACTTGACATGTATATCAACCAACACCAAAGTGTGTGTCATAATGTATGTACAACTTCAAAGGTCACGGGTAAAACCTTTGGTTTGAATTGACAACCACATGTCCTATGGCCCATAGGCTATGGGTAAGATACAATTTGTAATTCACAGTGAAGCCCACAGAGATGGCTCCCATCTCAATGATGTGTAGTTGGTATCTGTTATCTGTTTGTTGCATATATTTACATTATGTATAGGGTGGAGGTATGGTGGTATCTTGCATTCTTGTGAAAATGTTTATTTTGTTTTAAATGTAATTTTGAGATCTTCTTTTTTTAAATGATTGCAATAGCATCAGTTATATCCCTATACATGTGCAACCCTCAAGTCTATAAAGTTAAACAAAACAAATATCCTTTTGTCTAGCCTGTGACATTTAGTTTGTGAAAGCGACACATTGCAGTCCTTGATTCTGTTGTTGGAGGTGTCATTATCATTTAGGTTCAGTCTGTGGTTAAAGTTTGTTTTTTAGACATCAAGTACTTTGGTTAAAACTTTATGGAATTATATGAAATTTATTACCAAAGACCTGAGAAAATCCTGAGCCAAATTCAAAAATGTGTATTTCTGTTTGTTGGTATTTTAATGATAAATTGACTTCAGGTCAAGTTGCTTTGTCACAGTTTTGGAAAAAAAATGCACACAACTTTGGATCAGTTGAACTGAAAATATGACTAAATTAATTTATCTCTTTTAGTGCTGATTAAATTCTTTCAAAATTAGTGAACAATTGCATAGAAAGCACACAAAATGAGTGAAATTTATGACTGAGAGAGTTATGTGTTATCAATGCCTCCTAGTTCTCAATCTTCATGGATTGTTATGAAATTTGTACAGAAGCTATTCTGTCACCATTACACTTTTACACTGCCTGTAGAAATTGTAGGAGAGATGCAGTATTTGGTGGAACCCTTCATTTGTTTTTAAACATTTGAATAGGTTTTAGAAGAGAAAGACGGAAATATTTTTTGTCACAGTGTTTTCACACAATAATTTTAGATTCATGTTTTAGTCATGCCCCATTAAAAGTAAGGTCAAGAGTACGAAAAAGGTGAGAACATTTAAAATTGATTCAAAATTTCTACTTTAATTTTAACATTATTCACTGTTAACAAACACTGTTTAACAAATCTGAAAATCTGAAAATTTAGTTACAGATGATAACTTTTGAACCCTTTTTATAGGTTGAATAACGAGAGTATGAAAAGGCATGTATCAATCTATTCTCTTTTGTGCTACATAAGCTTTATTTATACACCAGAATTTGTTGATATCATACTTGTTTTTCTGAAATTATATTGCTTGTTGGATTATTTTCTTTTTTTTAAACCTTTTCTATTCTAATGAGTGACAATTTTCAAAAATCCTGACAGGATATCTTTCTATTAATGTGACTTCAAATGTACTTAATTTTTCTGGCACCCCACATCTGACATAGGAATAATTGCATGATTCTTTAGTCCAGATATGCTAACTGGAGGTTCAAATTTGAGGGGTTTAATCAGTTTTACTACGCACAAAATTTCCCCATAATATGAGTTAGTGTTTAATTGGACAATACCCACGAATAGTATATTTAGCTTTCAAAGACATCCAGAAATTTCTTGATCATACATGTATTTTTAATCTATTATGTCCCTTATTTTGGGATTTTGATTATTAGAAGTGACTTTAAAAGATAGGAACTCCTTTTCTTAGGGTGGGTTGGCATGGGGTCGGGTAGGGGGCTGAAATGGTTCCAAAGGTAATTTATTGTGTTGGTTTTGGTTCTTGAAGCACTGTTTTCTAATCAGGAAGCCAAGACTAATTTATTTCATCTTCTATTTGCCCTCTGATCTCTATGTAATTGTATACATGCTACGTTTCTGTCTTAATTACTTATCACATTTAACCCAAATAATTCAGTCCCTCCCTGTGATCAACTCTCCCACTTGGGAGGGTTCTGAACTCTTTATACAATAAAAACCTGTCACAAATCTAAGATTTTGATAGGTGCTCTCAATATGAAAGAGCTGATAGCTCAATGTTACCAAGATTTTGAGCTTATTTAAGTATTGATGCAGCAATTGTAGAGCAGAGGAATATAAACTACTGAATTATTTGGGTTATACAGCAGTTGATATCTTCTGGGTGCAAATTTTAGTAAGATAAATTTAGCAGTAAAAGGAATACAAAATTGAGACAAAAATTGCAAAAGGATATGAGTACATGTACAAGCAAACTTACATTTATTGTTAAAGTTTATATTTTTGTACATATTTGTTGGCAGATTTAGTTGATTATTCTTACCCCTGCATGCATACACCAGGAACTTTACTGCTATGCAGCCTTTATTAACTGTTATAATTTTGCAGTGCAATTTAAACAAAAACAAAAACACTAAATGGGTGCATTTTTTGGGGTAAAATTGTAATATTGTGCAATTATCCAGTTGTTATAGTCAATATATATTCTCTGACTATATTCAATGGCTTGCAGGGTGCAATCTATTCTAAATCTCTAAATCCTTTTGTGGACTTTGGTATCTATGTCTGTGTTATTTGAAATTGCATGTTGTTTATGTTTGACTCAAAGTTATAGTCATACAGAAATATAATTTGGTATGTGCTTTGTGCAGGTGGTTCTTCTAAAGATTTACCATCTTCCAGAATACAAAGTTCTTGTACATTGACAAATATTCATGGTTGTCGTTGAAATAGTGTATTATGTTCTTTAGATTTTTCATTTGTGTTCACATTGCAGATTCTACAATAATATAACTTGTGGTCAATTTGCATTTATGGAGCAAAGCAGCTTCTTCATTTAAGAATCCTAATCTAACCTTATTTATGTAACACTTCATTGACATGGACACAGTTTACATTTGAGTTTTTGAAATAACCTACATTTAAGCAGGCTTATCAAGCAGTATCTGTGTATACATCTTTAACAATTTGATAAAGCACTGTGTTTTAGAAGGCCCTAGAAAAGCTGGTGATTCTTATCTTGCATGTGTACACATGGCATTATTGTCAGAAATTTATCTCTGGCATATGTCAGGTATCCTTGATCTCATTTTCAGATTCAAATTCTGTTTTCAGGAGGAACAAAAATTGGCTTATGCAAATTTACAGATCTAATAATATTTTTAGCCTAAATTTGAGACCTTTAAGTAAATACTGATCAACCCCTGTCCTAAATTCAACCCAATTCTTTATCCACCAGTACTCATCCTTAATTCTACCCAATTCTTGATCCATACACGGTCCTTCAATGATCCATAATTCACTGACACTGTTGTTTAAATGGAAACACATGTTGATAAAGATTTTTTGTTTATTTCGGTGGTGATTTAATATATCATAGGAAAAATATAATTAAAAAGATGAATTTTAATTAAAAAACTAACAAAATATTAAGTTTCAATTTTAGTATATAATGTTCTTGACTGAAGTGCATTATCTTGTGAAATTTAAAGTCTCGCTTCCTCTTTAGTACATGTATAACACACATGTACTTCACTTTCAGTGATGAGTCATATACTAGTATTTCCTCAATTTAGAATATTTTTGAATTAATAACTCTGAAATTGATAAAACAAGGAAAGTTTTATAATCAGAATTTGGTAGATAAATAATGTTAGGGATGGTGTGGAAAAACTTGATTATTTTTTCACCATTTTGTAATGCAAAAGGGAGATTTAATTGATTTATACAGCTATAGTTATTATGAAAAAAACAGGTAATATTTAAATATTTTTATTCAAAGACAAAAAACTTTGATTTTGGAATATGAATATGACTTATTAGGTAATCTATGGCATGTCACCTTGCTTTTTGTGAAAATTTGACTTCTACTGTATTTTGGTGTTCTTGTGGTAGGAATGTTGAGGTCATTGGTTTTATTACCCCTGTGCAAAACCAAGACTTAAAGATTGGTATGCACTGCTTCCTCTTTATTGAAGTACACCCAATTTAGGAGTGACAGTCAAAACTGGT
Source organism: Mytilus edulis (assembly GCF_963676685.1). NCBI lineage: Eukaryota > Metazoa > Mollusca > Bivalvia > Mytilida > Mytilidae > Mytilus > Mytilus edulis. The sequence goes on from NC_092353.1 coordinate 38,524,370, forward strand.
TGGCCCAGTGTCAGAATAAAGTGTCTTGGTAAGGTTACATGTCTTCCTGCACGCTGTTACTTGGTGAGCTAGTGTGTAGGAAATTTAGCTCAGATAGTCAGTCTAAGAAGATTAAACCGGACTTGGTTAAGGTTTAATCATTAAGGAATGAACCATTTAAGCTTCTTATATTTTGGGTAACGATTGCGTTGTGGGGGGGACCAACTGCGATAAGAGGGGGCCCATTACAGTTATGTCTTTATATCCTATCATTTCCAGAAGTTTATCAATGAAATTATATAATCAGATATATTCATGTTACAGAGTTACTGGTATACTTGACACTAATACTACATAATTTGTGCATTAGGTGCAAGCACCTTGATTCTTTTCACATCATGAGTGCATTTGGGCACTTGATGTTCTAGATTTTAACAGGTATTTTTAGATTTAAAATTTGTCTTTTGGCAGATAGAAAAGTTTGCTTCAGAAACGCATGCATCTGCTGCCTTTGTTTCTTTTGTTTAATGCATGGTTTATGATAAATTTTCCTTAACCATTATCCATTGTTTTGTATGAGAAATAATTATGATGAAATATTGCTTAAACATAACTTTCACTACAATGACTACCTGAGTTGTGGCCCTTGAAAATGATAAGAAAAAATAAATGCTGAACTTTATTTAATAAAAAGGACTTAATTTTCAGGTTTAAGATTTAGTCCTGCAGGTTGAATGGTTATGTGATATACAGTTAACATGTGACTTAAATGAAAACCCTAGATATTTTAAGACATTACTTAGGCCAAATAGAATAATAAGTTAGGTTCTTGTTACATTGTTGGAAACATTGGATAGGTTAGTAATGGTTTTTTATGATTTTTTTATATGGATTTAATTCACTGATTAGGTCATCAATATTTGCTTTATAATTTTTTAATTGTTTTTAATTTTTTTTTCAGACCTATTGTATTGAGTGCCATCGGTGACTTCTTGAGAAAGTACCATGCAGATGACAATAGACTCTTCATTGGAGAGTATGAGGTAAGTCAAATTATTTTTATATATTTTTTTTTAAAGTACTGTAATTTATTGTGATATTTTTATTAATGTGAAAAATGCAACAATACTGAGTTCTCAATTATAAAACCTCACACTTATAATTTCAGTACTTATTTTCCTTTCAAGTTGTATTACAAGTGAATAAGGAATGAACAAAAGTTACACGGTATCAGTTAAGCGCTGAAACAGGTATATACGCTCTAGAAAGGTTATTTCCCATCTACAAACATAAGAAGGTACAAGACTTAAGACTGTAAATTTTCTTAAGTTTGTTGAATGTATTCTATTATAATTGAAAGTAAGATATCATTGCATAAATTGAACTGAGGTCTTTATCTTACAGGATTTGAAGCAGTTGAGTCCAAGACACACAACAAATTCTGCTAACCTTGACGAAAACAAGCCAAAGAATAGATACACCAATATATTACCTTGTAAGTATTTCTCAAGGACTATAAATATAATGGCCTCTGCATGATAGGATTCCTTCTTGAAAATTAGGTATGCAGTTTTCTGGAATGAAAAAAAACACCAAAATTTGAAATTATAGTTCCAGGAAACCTTGTTTTAAAATAATTAACTCTTTTCACATACTGTGGATTAATTTATTTTGTGGGTACCAATTTTCGTGGTTTGAGGAAAACTTGATTTTGTTGTTTTGACAAAGTCTGCATATATTCCTTTTGAAAATTTGTAATTCCCTTGTACCCATAAAATAATACATGAAAATTGGTATTCAACAAATATTGATGAATCCACAATAGATATGACAATGGTGAAAAAGAGTAAATGATGATTATTATGAATACAATTTTTGTATTAGTCAAGCAGTTTATGTATACTTATATTTTCAGATGACCACAGCAGGGTAATCTTAGCTCCAATGGTAGACGAGGAAGATTCGTCAGATTATATTAATGCTAATTATATACCTGTAAGTTAAGTACATATTTAAATTTATAAAGTTTTTTGGTCTGTGCATCCATTCTTTCTTCCGTCCGTCCCACTTCATGTAAATGTTTCCAGTCAAGGTAGTTTTTGATGAAGTTGAAGTTCAATCAACTTGAAACTTAGTACACATGTTTGTTCCCTATGATATAATCATTATAATTTTAATGCCAAATTAGAGTTTTTACCCCAGTTTCGCAGTCCACTGAACATAGAAAATGATAGTGCTAGTGGGGCATCCATGTACAAGGGACATATTCTTGTTATACGACCGCAAAAATTTTTAATTTTTGGTCGTATATTGCTATCACGTTGGCGTCGTCGTCCTGCGTCGTCGGCGTCGTCGTCCTGCGTCGTCGTCGGCGTCGTCCGAATACTTTTAGTTTTTGCACTCTAACTTTAGTAAAAGTGAATAGAAATCTATGAAATTTTAACACAAGGTTTATAACCACAAAAGGAAGGTTGGGATTGATTTTGGGAGTTTTGGTCCCAAAATTTTCGGAATTAGGGGCCAAAAAGGGCCCAAATAAGCATTTTCTTGGTTTTCGCACTATAACTTTAGTTTAAGTAAATAGAAATCTATGAAATTTTGACACAAGGTTTATGACCACAAAAGGAAGGTTGGGATTGATTTTGGGAGTTTTAGTTCAAACAGTTTAGGAATTAGGGGCCAAAAAAGGGCCCAAATATGCATTATTCTTGGTTTTCGCACAATAACTTTAGTATAAGTGAATAGAAATCAATGAAATTTAAACACAAGGTTTATGAACACAAAAGGAAGGTTGGGATTGGTTTTGGGAGTTAAGGTCTGAACAGTTTAGGAATTAGGGGCCAAAAAGGGGCCCAAGTAAGCATTATTCTTGGTTTTCGTACCATAACTTTAGTATTAGTAAATAGAAATCTTTGAAATTTAAACACAAGGTTTATGACCATAAAAGGAAGGTTGGGTTTGATTTTGGGAGTTTTGGTCCCAACAGGTTTTTAGGAATAAAGGGCCCAAAGGGTCCAAAATTGAACTTTGTTTGATTTCATCAAAAATTGAGTAATTGAGTTTCTTCGATATGCCGGATCTAACTGTGTATGTAGATTCTTAATTTTTGGTCCCGTTTTCAAATTGGTCTACATTAAGGTCCAAAGGGTCCAAAATTAAACTTAGTTTGATTTTAACAAAAATTGAATCCTTGGGGTTCTTTGATATGCTGAATTTAAAAATGTACTTAGATTTTTAACCGGATTTTTGTGACAAAAATGTCGGTTATTGATTTGGGGATGTACGGCGGGCGGGCGGTCGGTCGGGCGGTCGGTCGGGCGGGCGGGCGGGAATCAAATGTTGTCCGTGCATTAACTCATGAACCGTTCAACCAAAGCTTTTAAAATTTTAATATGTTGTTACTGACAACTAAATGAAGGTCAAGTTCAATAATGGCGATTTTGACTTTTACCGTTCAGGAGTTATGGTTCTTGAAAGATTGAAAAATGGAGTTTACAGTATTGTCCATGCATTTACGCATGAACTGTTCTACCTAAGCTTCCCAAATTTTAATATGTTGTTACTGATGACAAAATGGAGGTTAAATTCAATAATGGCGATTTTGACTTTTACCGTTCAGGAGTTATGGTTCTTGATAGATTGAAAAATGGAGTTTCTAGTCGTGTCCGTGCATTTACGCATGAACTGTTCTACCTAAGCTTCCCAAATTTTAATATGTTGTTACTGATGACAAAATGGAGGTCAAGTTCAATAATGACGATTTTGACTTTTACCGTTCAGGAGTTATGGTTCTTGAAAGATTGAAAAATGGTGTTTCCAGTCGTGTCCGTGCATTTTCTCATGAACCATTCAACCAAAGCTTTTGAAATTTTTATATGTTGTTACTGATGGCAAATTAAAAGTCAAGTTCAATTATGACGATTTTGACTTTTACTGTTCAGGAGTTATGGTTCTTGAAAGATTGTGAAATGGCGTTTCCATTCACGTTGTTGCATTTACTCATGAACCATTCAATCTAAGCTTTTCAAATTTTAAGATGTTGATACTGATGACAAAATGGAGGTCAAATTTGATATTGACGATTTTCACTTTCACCATTCATCAGTAATGGTTCTTGTGATATTGCCAGGACACAAATAAATATTAATAAATCCGGTTTGCTGTCATTGTGACAGCCTCTTGTTGATTATTGGCCCAGTTTTCAAGTTGGTCCAAATCGGGGTTCAAAATTAAACTTTGTTTGATTTCATAAAAAATTGAATAATTGGGGTTCTTTGATATGCCAAATCTAACTGTGTATGTAGATTCTTAATTTTTAGTCCCGTTTTCAAATTGGTCTACATTAAATACCAAAGGGTCCAAAATTAAACTAAGTTTGATTTTAATAAAAATTGAATTCTTTGGCTTTTTTGATATGCTGAATTTAATCATGTACTTAGATTTTTGATTATGGGCCCAGTTTTCAAGTTGGTTCACATCAGGATCCGAAATTATTATATTAAGTATTGTGCAATAGCAAGAAATCTTCAATTGCACAGTATTCAGCAATAGCAAGAAATCTTCAATTGCACAGTATTGTGCAATAGCAAGAAATTTTCAATTGCACAGTATTACGCAATAGCAAGAAATCTTCAATTGCACAGTATTGTGCAATAGCAAATATTTTCAATTGCACAGTATTGCGCAATAGCAAGAAATATCTAATTGCACAATATTGTGCAATAGCAAGAAATTTTCAATTGATTGGAGTTATCTTCCTTTGTCCAGAATAGTAGTTGAATCAACTTAAATCATTGTTTTATACAATACACAATGTATATTCACTTTTACTACCAACTGATAAATTAAAACAATCTTTACTATTCAATGATAACAAAGGGAAAGGGGGATGTGAGAAAAAAAAGGGGGGGGGGGTTAAACTTTTCTCATTTCAGATTTCATAAATAAAAAGAAAATTTCTTCAAACATTTTTTTGAGAGGATTGATATTCAACAGCATAGTGAATTGCTCAAAGGAAAAAAAAGTATTTTAAGTTCATTAGACCACATTCATTCTGTGTCAGAAACCTATGCTGTGTCAACTATTTAATCACAATCCAAATTTAGAGCTGAATCAAGCTTGAATGTTGTGTCCATACTTGCCCCAACCGTTCAGGGTTCAACCTCTGCGGTCGTATAAAGCTGCGCCCTGTGAAGCATCTGGTTTTATATTTATACCCCCGCTTTAAAAAAGGGGGGGGGGTATACTGTTTTACCTCTGTCACTCCGTCAGTCCGTCAGTCAGGCCGTCTGTCCCATGAATATATTTTGTCGCATTTTTCTCCGGACCTACAATACAAGGATTTCTGAAATTTGGTTTCAGGGTTTATCTAAGTCAGCTATACCGTGTGATGCGTTTTCAGATTGATCACTTGACAACTTCCTGCTTACCGAACACTTGTAGGATTTTACACATGATAGCCAAGTTGAAAATTTTCGTCACATTTTTCTCAGGAACTACAATACAAGGATTTCTGAAATTTGGTTTCAGGATTTATATAAGTCAGCTATACCGTGTGATGCATTTTCAGATTCATCACTGGACAACTTCCTGTTAACCGAACACTTGCATATTTTTACACTATTAATATTATCCACTTGCGGCTTGGATATCATCAGTGAGCAATAGCTCGCAGTTTCATGTTTTGTTTTTTCGAAGTGTTATTGATGTGCTTTTTTTTAAATATACTTTCCTTTAGTTGTCTTGTCTGTTTAGAAAGCTACAGAATAAATGAAATGTTTGGAGCTTATAGTTTAACAGCATAAACTGTTTGTATAAAGCCTTATAAAAACAACTAGGACAACTATATGTAATACGGCCTTTAACAATGAGCAAAATCCATAATGTGTAATATAAGCTATAAAAAGTAACAAAATGTAAAACTATTGAAAGGAAAACAAAATGTGAAATTTTCAAAAGAAACAAAATGGGAAATTATTTAAAAGGCTTCAGCTGGCCCCTGAACAAAAATGTGTTCTAGTTCAGTGAAAAGGGACATCACACTAAACTCTGAAACATATAAATAAAAAAAACAACATACAAGAGTTGTAGTAAATTCTGAAACTATCTTTTGAAATTTCATACCTAAATTGTTACTTAACATAAGAATATTTTTTTTGTAGGGCTATACCTATGGTAAGGAGTTTATAGCTAGCCAGGGACCATTACCAGGTACAGCTAATGATTTTTGGAGGATGATCTGGGAACAAAGTGTGTCCATCATAGTCATGTTAACAAAGTGTAGTGAAAATAACATGGTAGGTATCATAATAGTAGTTCTAAGAGGAAGAAATATTCTCTAATATGTTACCACTGGGACGAATATTACAATATTTGTTCTTAACAAAATAAAGGGTATAGATTATCATTGTTCCAGCAGGAACTGATATTAGGACATTATTTATAATTGTGTTTCCTGGATTGTTGTTAGACGGAACACATATACATTGTAATAATTTTTAGTATCCAGTTGTATAAGTGATGTTGAACAGATGTAGTTTCCATCTTATTCTGGTTAGATTACAATTGGCAAAATTTTTGAATTGATAAAGTAGGAGGTAAAAAAAAGGAAATCTCTTCTCTAGGCATATAACCTTTGAGCAAGGTCAAAATTTCTCTCTTTGACAACAAAATCATGCTTTAGGACAATTTTATTAGTCTAGCAGTTTCAAATTTGAACGTTTTACAAAATAAAAATATGTCACATAAAGCATGGTATTAATGTCTGAATGTGGAGGAGTTTTATCACCAATGACATTTTCTTATTTTTTGACGCGTGTTACAGGTAAATTCTAATAATAAAAATGTATAATTTATTTTTCAGGATAAATGTGAACATTACTGGCCACATGCAGCCAATGAACCAAAGTGTTACAACGATCTTATGGTCAATGTTACCTCTGTATCAAACATGGGAAAATATGATATTCATATCATGGATGTTTGTCTGGTAAGTGGAATTAGTTTTTTTTTTTTTTTTAAATATGGTACTAGAATCATGGCAATCATGTCTGATATGTGATATCACTGTTTAATCATTTGTAGATAAAACCTGCTGTGAACATACTTTTGTGAAAAGACACTTGTGATCTACAGTCTATATTCTCTAGGTTTTTTTTCACCTTTTATCGAATTATATAACAGACCATTCACATTCAACTATTTTTAGAGATGCAAATCACATATAATCTATTTTGTACTGTATTTATCCAATTGATTCATTGTATCAGTGATCATTTTTAATGAATATCCCTCCCCTCTTAACTTAATTTGGGAAAAATTGATTTACCTATATGGATATATGTAAAATCGATTTTGGATTAACAAAACTTGCAGCAATGTTGACCCCCCACCCCAAACTATTTGATTTCAGTTTTTTATCCTACATCGATCTTTTGATGTCGTCCCTAAGTATGTTGTTTGATCATCCATTTTTAAAGCTTTTATTTTGTTTTAAAACAAAAAGAAGTTTTGTTTAGGGTTAATTCTGTTACCAATAAATTAATTTTTTTAACTAAATTTTGTATATTTCATTTTTACAGGGAGATGAAAAGAGGGTAGTAAAGCATTTCCACTTTTTAGAGTGGCCAGATTTTTCAGCCAAAGTAGAGACTACAACATTAATTGAATTCATTACTACAGTGCGACAACATATCACACCTGATATTAAAGGTCCTACAGTCACACATTGTAGGTTAGTATGTAGGTAACACTGACCTAATTCTAAAGGTCATACAATCACACATTGCAGGTTAGTATTATCACCAAGGAAAAATTAGGTATTTTATATGTAGATCACAATGATCTAATTCTAAAGATCCTACTGTCACACATTGGAGGTAAGTATGTAGGTTACTTTTATCTAATTCTTAAGTTTCTACAGTCACATTCGAGGTAAGTGTGTAGGTCACTATAATCTAATCATACAGATACTACAGTCACTCATTGTGGGTTAGTATGTAGGTCACTTTTATCTAATTCTAAAGGTCCTACAGTCACATTGGAGGTAAGTATGTAGGTCACAATAACCTTATTATAAAGGTCCTACAGTCACACATTGTAGGGTAGTATGTAGGTTACAATGACCTAATTTTAAAGGTACTACAGTCACACATTGTAGGTTAGTATGTAGGTCACAATGACCTAATTTTAAAGGTACTACAGTCACACATTGTAGGTTAGTATGTAGGTCACAATGACCTAAATCAAAAGGTTTAACAGTCAAATATTGTAGGTAAGTAAGGAGATCTTATTATCTATTTCTAAAGGTCCTAAAGTCACATTGGAGGTTAGTATGTAGGTCACTATAATCTAGTTATATAGGTCCTACAGTCATATTGGAGGTTTGAATGTAGGTCACAATGACCTAATTCTAAAAGTACTACAGTCTTTTGTTGTAGGTTAGTATGCAGATCATAGAATTGAGTTTCTTTTGAATAATTGGATATTATTATATGAATAAGAAACATTTAGGTGTAGTTGAATGTTTATTAACTCAGAAACATTAATTTTTCAGTGCTGGTGTTGGTAGGACTGGTACATTTATTACTGTAGACTACTTGATGCAGTATGTTGAAGACCATGACTTGTCGTCACAAGTAGACATATTTGACTGGGTGATACAGATGAGAGACCATAGAACAACAATGGTGCAAACATGGGTTGGTACTATGCTTGTATTCTTTTGTGTAATATTCTGACTTACAGTGACGATGAACAATTTGGCCTTTTCAGAATGCATTCCGGGTGGAATTTTCAAAAGTGCACACCAAAAAGTTGCTATTGGATGAAATTTTAATAGATATTCTTATTTGTATTTTCAACTACAATAAACAAACTTTCCTGTAATACTTTAGATTCTGATATGGCAAATTTTTAAATTTGAGATCTCTGTTTTTTCCCTATTTTGTCTGATGAAAGTGATAGGAGAAAAATGTATGCCAAAGGAAATAAACCTTTTCTCCAGAATCTGTTGGTCTTTGCCTAGCCATTTTAATTTGGAATTTCTCTTTGAACAACCAACCATCAATTGATTAATTTGGATGAACAGAAGAATAAAGTCCTAGTTTTTTTAAGAAGAAATATTTACTTCCGATTGAATGAACTTGCTAAAGTGATAAATTAAAATCTTAATATTCTTTGGTTCTGTTAATTTTTTTCTAGTGCTTTTACTTTTGTTTATACCTATGGAAATCTGGTAATTGATTTTGAGAAGTATAAGGGCTAAGATGTGTTAAAAGGAGGGTGGTATGTTACAGTCACAGTTTAACCAAACAATTTTTTATTTTTTTTCACTTTTGTTGTCAGGAATTTTGGTCCTTGATTAATTTGGAAATGATACACAATGTAATTTCAGTGCAATAAATCCAGATACCTTGATCCAATAATTTTCAAATTTTAATATTTCGTTACTCATGACAAAATGTATTGCAGATTTATCAGTTTGAGAGTCACATCAGCTTGAAACTTAGTATTATACATGTTCATAATCTGATCTATTTAAAAGGTTTTGGTTTTGACACTGATTTATTTTTACCAGTTCACTGAACATGTAAATATGATTGCCCAAGCAGTGCATCGTGTCCCATAGACACATATTTTTGATTTTATATTTATAAATCCATAGGGTAAATGGTTTAATTAGAGCCCTTCAACCAGAAGAGGAACAGAAACACTGATAGTAAACATGTGAAGATAATATATTGAAAAGACTGTGTTCTCTTATGATAAATGTTTCATTGTAGGCACAATATGCTTTTATCCATGACTGTCTCTCAGAAATAGTAGAAAGGAAGAGAAAATTACAGAATCCTGAAGAAAATGGAGAAGTCTGTATTGATAATTTAGCTTATGGTAAGTACAATGTATTGTTTTGTAATGGGCTTCGGTGGCGATGTGGTTTATGAAGTAGAACTACTGTATCACTAGCCTGTCAACACTACAGATGAGAGTTTGTAGGTGCACTGGACTGCAATCTTAATTGATTAGGATTGTCAGTTTTCCTACTGAAGGTGATAAGTAGGTTCTCTCAGGGCACTCCAACTTCCTCCACTTATAACAATTGACCACCAAAAAGTAATACAATAGTGTTGAAAGTGGCATTAAATACCAATAAATCAATAAATCAATGTATTATTCTGTCATCCTGGTAAAGGTTCTGTCAACATGTTATATATTTGTTCCACAATATACTTGTTACCCCTGGAACAAGACTATGGATAATAGTTCTTCAGAAAAAACATTACACCTTCATAAGATATTTTCCTAGAACTAAAACATCATGTTGTTTCATAATATTTGTTTCTTCAGAGAAAGATTTCTTACACCTGATTGCATCTTTATTACTGCATGCAATTAATGAATTGTAGCTAGAAATGATTTTGGATATTGTAGTATATATTACTAGAACTTTGATCATATAATAAATATTCCTAGAACTTTAATTATCTAATAACCATGATAACTATTATCTAATAACCATGATAACTATATTCCTGGAACTTTTATAACACAGTATAATAAATATTGTTCCTTAAAAGAATGAGAGTCATGTGATTTTTTACACCTGATTGCATCTTTTACAATTACTGTTTCACTCACCTGTGTATGACAATTTACCAGTAGGCTCAGATGAAAATGCCTATACTTTACTATTGGAAATTTACTTCCCTACTGCCATTACTGGCATTGTCTTCTAAATTATATGATCCTTAGCGTACCTGATGAAGATATAATTTAGGAAAGCACTTTGTATGTTTACAATTTTTCAATGTAATGATAATGTGTAGGACACTTTCACTTAGTTTATTTTTATGCCCCACCTACGATAGTAGAGGGGCATTATGTTTTCTGGTCTGTGCGTCCGTCCGTCTGTCCGTTCGTTCGTCCGTCCCTCTGTCCCGCTTCAGGTTAAAGTTTTTGGTCAAGGTAGTTTTTGATGAAGTTTAAGTCCAATCGACTTCAAACTTAGTACACATGTCCCCTATGATATGATCTTTCTAATTTTAATGCCAAATTAGAGTTTTTACCCCAATTTCACGGTCCACTGAACATGGAAAATGATAGTGCGAGTGGGGCATTCGTGTACTGAGGACACATTCTTGTTACTCAATGATTTTGTTTGGTTAAGTTCGAATGATAGAAAGCAGAATAAGACTGAAACAGAGCCGTGGTGAAGTGGTTAGCGCATAAGACTAAAAACACAAAGGTTCCTGGTTCGATATCTGTTTTTGGGGAGAAACTTTCAGGGACTTAAAATTAGGTTCTCCTTTTACACCATTTGCGAGTATGGTCTTGAGAAACTATTATAATCTCAGAAGGGATGATAAATGGCTGACCTGTGTTAAGAGAGAGCAATATCTATTGCACGTAAAAGACACCGTTGTAGATTTAGAAAAAGACAGGCTAATGCATGCTGCTACAAGGCAGCACTTGCACTAGTAAAGTGGAAAAGGATTAATATAAGTGTAATAACTTGTTTTCCAATCCACTTTAAATAAATATGTTTAAACTAATAAGACTGAAAAAAAACCTAATTTTTTGTTAAGACGACGACGAGTGTTCACTGTAGACGTGAGTAAAATATATTTAAACCTTTTTCTTCAAAAAGATTTCTTATTCAAAGGTTGAAAGTGCATGATCAGTACAGTTTTGTTAATTTCTTCCTATATCCTCTCTTGATCTGATATGTTAGTTAAAAATATTCCAATTTTTGCTCTATGCTGAGAATTGCAGACAATTTTTGTTGAACATCCACTGTGGCATAATGGAAGTGTTCACATGTTGAGTATGGGAAGTCATAGGCTCAAACCAAAGACTTGACAACTGATATCTGCAGCTTATTTGCTTAGAACTTTGCATGTATTGAGCACTGACTAGTCAGCTCTGAGTCGAAAAATATGCCTTTATAGGGTGACATTATTCCTTGTGATTTTTTTTCTATAAAATGTTCACAATTAAATATTTTGTATTTGAATACTGGTTGGTAGGTATATACTGTCGGCTGTTGTCTTTTGTCTGTTGGCTGTTGTTTCACTGATACATCTGTTTTGAGTCAAATGAATTTGTTGATGGAACTATAGCTACTGTTGATTCATTTATTTTTGTGAGATTAAAAAAGGGGCAAAAGCTCAAGTCAATTTCTGTTTGTTAGAAACAAAGTTAACAGTGACCCTGTCGAAAATCATATCAAAACACACTATAATAATTGCAATTCTCGGAGATGCTTCATTATTTCTCAGGATGTACTGTGGATTAATTATTATTCGTGGGATACCAATTTTCATTGATTTCGTTGGCACAGATGAAACACGAAATCAAATGTATGACGAATTACAAATTTTCTATAAGCATGTATGCAGACTTCAGCAAATCCACGAATTTAAATATCCACGAACATGAAAGTTTTCCTCAATCCACGAGAATTGGTATCCATGACAATAAATGAATCCACAGTATATGACAATTGTATACTTTACGTTCTCTTTGCTACCATGCATGTAGAATTTATTTTTCATGCAATGCACTCACACTGTATCTTTTTTTCTTTTCAGAACCTGATGACCTGTATGAAAATACCAAACTTGGACCACTTCAGACAGAATTATGATGAATTCATTATTATTATTCATTCCAGTGTATATATAACATGTGCTAATCAAATATGGTGCAACAAATTAAAAAACATGCTTTTATATGCTATATAACTACACAAGATGTACTCTAGTTCAATTAGGTAGAATGAAAACTTCAGGTCAATGGTGCATCAAATGTATGTCACTGCTAACAGATGCATCTTAACATTTAGTGATTGTAAAGTCATTGGTGTATGAAATGTATGTCACTGCTGACTAATGCATTTTTACATTAAGGTCAATCATGCATGAAATATATGTCACTGCTGACAGATGCATCTTTACATGAAGGTATTGTAGATTTGTAAGTTTACACAGACAGTGATTTATTATCATCACTAAAGGTATAAGACTTTATGCCTATCAAATCTGGAGAATGATAGGAAGTTCAACTTTGTTAACATAGCTGTTTAATATAGTCCAGTCTCTTCCAGCTGCTATTTAAATCTGTAGTATGAACGAGAAGTGTAACTTTGTTAACCTAGTTGTTTAACATAATCCAGTCTCTTCCAATACAGAGGTGCTAAAAGATGCTGATTGAAACAAAGAGCTTTATAATATATGGAAAAATGTCAGATTGTTTGTATGAATGTAAACCACTTTCTACAGTTAGTTTTCATTGGACTAAACATAAACTTACATTTAATGTTTATATTTGCAGAGCTTTATATTTATTAGAGCTTCATATCTGTCCATTTAGGACTTTATGTTTGTAAGAGCTTTAAATTTGTTAGAGCTTTATATTTCTTAAATTTTTATATTTGTTAGGGCTTTTTGTTTAGAAATCTAATGGTTTGTTAAAATTTGATCTGTTTTATTTTTAAATTTTGTTTTAAATATCTGTTTTGTTTGTGATGTGCTTGATCTGTTATGAAACTTTTTAAAACATGAACTATCTCTTACCATGACATAGTCCATGTATCCATATATTCAGAGTCCTTAGAAACTTGTAGTAGGATAGTTTTATTTGTTATTACCTTTATGTATGATATTGAGGTGGAATCTTAACAATAAACAGTATCAACACTACTGTCCAAACTGTACCCCTTCAAAAGTATGAAATCAACTGAGGTTCTTTTTAATTTAATTGGCTTCCTTCATTTCTCTTATTTAAACTTTGCAACACTTAATTTCAAAATGAACATTTCAAAATTGAGTTAAATTTTAAAATACATTTTTTATGAGTAACTGCCATTGTGAATTGGTGTTGGTATGCTTGTTTGTGGTATATGTGATATTTTCTCAGAAGCTGAGCAATATGATGTGAAATTATTCTTAGGATTGATGTCTCATACAAACAAAATTGTCAACCTCAGATATTCTTTGTTATGTCAAATAAACTAGTCAGCTAAAACCTATTCTATACATGTTATTGCAAGCAAACTGATACCAAAAACTGGCAAAAGCAGTTTGTTGAGCCTAAGCTGTTTCAAAGGAAGATATTTGATAAATAATTGAATTTTGGAAAAAAGTCTTTAATAACAGTAATGTCAAAATACCATTTAAAGTTTTTACACTGTTGTAGTCGTCAGGTTGAAACAAAACAGAATGACTAGTAAATAGACTCCTTTTACAGCCAAGTTTGTTGTGACAGGATTTGTCAGAACAGCAGATATATTTTATATATCTTGTGCAGCCTTTGTTCATGACCTTCATTCTTCTAATAAGAGTGGTGAACAAGATCAATGGATGTCCTTCTCATTCATTCAATAAAAGTAAAAATCAGTCAATTATGCCATAATAATTGTTTTCCTCAAGCTCAACAGATTAAAACTTCCATGTTATCAATTATATATATTTTATCTGTATGTGTACAACAAGTAAATATTTGAAATTTGTGTATAATTGTTTGTTAAAGAGTTTAATTTATAATATGCATTTTTCGTATGTATAGAAATGTATTGTTATTGTTATACAAAAATTGTTAATATATTTTCTCCCATCTTTATGTGCATAATATATGATTTTGTTAATATGTGTAATTTCAAACTTTGCCAATTAGTCATATTATAAGGTTATAAACTTGATATACATTTTTGTCTCCAAATGATTTCTCTAAATTTTAGACCATTTGCTTCTTATTTGAATTATGAGAGAAAAGTTATCTCGCATGATTTGTGAATTTCACAGTGTATTTTATGAAAATATTCACAATTATAGCATCTAAATTTTGACTCTTCATGGTGTGTTTCTGAATATTTTAGTATGCACGGTTCAGATTGCTTTTTAAGGACATGACAGGAAGATTTATATTTAGGACACAGATTTATTTATGTTCTGTGATCCTTTGGATTTTGATGTTCACTACAAAGTTATTTCAGAAAGCTAATAAGATCATTAAGACGATGTCTAAGTTGAAAAAAAAACCCTTTTTACTGGTCCATGTGGCCTTTTGAACAATAAAATTTGTTTCAACCAAATAAGAGCAAAGTGGTACAGTACTTTAAGGTTTTGTCCAGACATACCTACATAATCCATTATGATTAGCTATTGGTTGGAAAATTTGCCTTCTCAGTAAACACACTTAGCTGACAAATAATTCCGTACAACCATGCATAGTTTAAGAGACCATTCCAAATGAAAGATTGATTTTTCACAAAAGTGCATGTTCCATTCTTTTTCAACTATTTACCTCCACCATGTGTCCTTTAAACATGTGTGTTATAAGTATAGATTGTAACATGCCCTTTTCCATATTGGCCCTGGTATCATCCCGAGACTCCCATATCAGCCTCGAGGCTTAAGCCGAAGGACGATATGGGTCAAGGGATGATTCCAGGGCCAATATGGAAAAGACATGTTATTATCTATTTATCACATATTTAAGTTCTGCATAAAAGAGAAAAAACTTCAATTATAACAGTTTAATGAAATATAACAGTTAAAATCTTTAAAATTTTATCACATAAGTTTTATCACATTTTCAAATTTAGTTTTTGTTATTTTCTCTATAGAAATTTGTTTTTGAATATAGCAAAACACAAACGAGAGAATTTGGCCAAACTTAGGCTAAATTGATAACAGATATAAGTCTGACATATCACTTTCATCCACTGCACCTTCATTGTTCGCCATTGTTGTTAAGAATGCAATGACGTCATGTCATGTGGAATCGGGGCACAATAACCAATATACTCTTTTTTGCCCTAGACAATTTTGAGGTTATTACATATGCAAAACCCAACGTATTCATAACAAATATGTGATAAGAAGGAATATTTCTATGAACATGGGATATACAGGTATTTCTTCACACTATTTATTTGGATTGAATTATATTGCTAAATTATGTAAATTAATATTTTTGTGTAATATTGAGTTACTACTTTAAATTGCTAAAAAAATGTTTAAAAGACATTTGGCTTGCTTTTAATGGCACTCAACTCCAGTATAAAGTTGTTTAATATAAGTTCATAAATTACCTAAAAATGTATCTCAGACCCATTAGGGCTTTCAACAATTGAAAGTGGACAGCCTCTAGTTGTAATGTGTCTGATATTTAAACTTAGATAAAAAAAATAATCAATGTATTATATACACTTATTCAGTTGGACGAAACCAACTTTTATCCATAAATTTCTGAGCGCTTACGTTTTTATGACATTTCTTAGCACTTTCCCAATATAAATTTTGTGAAAATTTCTTTCAAGTGATGCTTGAAAATAACTTATAATTTGACAATGTATGGTCCTATTTAAAATCTAGAAAAAAAACATCACCCACCTGCCAAAATATGTGAATTATGAAAATGCAGATTAGAAATTTCTTTTAGTAACTGATGTTTATAATTAAGTTAACCATTTTAAAGATCTGAACTATTATAATTTCAGTATTTTTAATGTCAAAAAGATATATTGATAATTCAGGGAAAACTTAAAATATTTTGTTTTTCTATTTGAAAAAATAATTTTGAATGGCGAACAGAAAATTTGAAAGTACTGGTAGTAGTTTTGTTTATACAGGAGTCATTCAGTAAATAATCTACTTAAAGTATTTAAGCAATCATTAATCAATACATCAATTCAAAAACTTAAAATAAATCAAACAGATCATATTGAAAAAATAAACATTTCAATTCAAAACCTTTGGTATAGGCATAAATAAGAAACCCAAGTGAAATGATTTCCCTTTTAGTGAATCCAGTTATTTTGCTTAGAATGGCCAAGCAGTTGTTTTGTTAATTGTAAATAAGATATGTTTTGTATTAATATGATTCAAATATACATTAAAACCTTTGAAATCTACAAATTTTTGTACATACTGTTTTTCTCTGAGTGTAAATGCTATTTTTATTATGTATTTGTTGATTCTATTAACATAGTTTATTTATATATTTTATTATGAAGTTTTATTTTTGTATCATATTTCCATACACTATACAGATTTTGTATGAATTCCATAGATTTAAGCTTATATCGGCCACTTTTGAATGCAGACATTTCTTTAGAAAACAAGGCATATGTTATGTGCGTCACATTTATTATATCCCTGCTTACTAAAGCAGTGGTATATTTTAAAGAGTGTTTATTTGTCCATCCCAACTTTTTATCACCTATTTTTCTGACAGTAGAGAACATATTTTCTGAAACATATGCTTTCCATCTATAGTATTGTATGGTACAACTCTATTAGCTTGATAAATTTAATTTTTTTTATTATCCAAATGTGATTTGGGGTTTCCCATTTCAAAATCATAGAATTTGCCAAGAGTTTTTGACATCTTGACAGTATTGACACAAAGTGGGAGTGAATTTATAAACTGTTTACCAATTTTTCAAGTTTAAGATCTGGAAATAGATTTGATATTTATTCAAACTATCCTAGGACATTATTAAGTAGCATATCTTTATCAGCTACTAGTATAAGTAATTTTTTAAGTTTTGTTTTTGAAAAAAGTTGTTAAAGTAAATTTATGCATTAAAACATTAAGAAATATGTGATGTGATTAGAAAGTTAGTTCTAGAAGAATTAAATTAAGTTTTCTTATGAGACAAATTACAAAAAGATTATTACTGAATTTCTATTCAAGTTTATTTCATGAAAAGCATTCCAAACTGTTCAAGATTTTGACATTATTATCTAACAATGATTTTCGTGGCTATTTATTTGAGCTTGGAAATTGAAAACACTAAACTACAACTTTTTTTAACACTATAAATAGTTTTAACTTTAAAAGTGCAAGAAAAACTGACTGTCAAAATTTTCCTTGAATTGATGCCCTAGTTAATACAACAGAATAATACCTAGGAACTTACCAATAATGTACAGTGCAATTTCAGATTTCACATGAAAAATTATACAACTGTTAACCTGTTTACTAGTACTTGCCAATTCCTATTGAAATTTATAAAGAACTGTTTCAAACTTAGCCTGAATTTCAGAGATTAAAGTAGTCATCTAAAGCAAGCTGTTCAATTCAGCAATATTGATACCAGTGACTTACATCGTTAAAAACAACAACAGCTAAAATTCTAATTTAACTGAATAATTACAGCAAAATTAGATGATACATGTACCAGTTATTATTTGAGGATGAAATGTTTAGTAGTACTATACGCTTTAACATGTTGATCTGTTAACTTTGTTATTTTATAAGTTTATAAATTGTAGAATAAAGCTTGAAACTAATGACTGTTTTTTATTTTTATTTGTTCTGGAAGGTTATAAACATGTTTAAGAGGGAGAGGCTTTCCTACTGAAGCACCCTGTCTCACTCTGGAGTTCGTACAGTTTCATCAATGTTTTGTTTGTTAGATTTGCATCTTTTCCATCAATTTCGAGAATTAAACACCAATAAACTACTGTGGCCATAATCACTGTTTCACATGTTTCAGTGTTCCTGATGATGAAAAATTAATAAAAATGTTTGAAAGTAAAAAATGTCCTTTCATTACATTTGAGATTTACAAGTATTTGCTCCGATGGAGGTTATCAAGAAAATACATGTTGTTCCCACTTCAATCGTTATAATATTTGTATTTGTTTTCATACTCCAACTGGTTCGTTACCAATGACATTGGGCTTGAAATGTCGAGTAGAATACTCGCTTTTTGGATTATTTCAACGATATATTTGCTAGATTATCAAATTATGATTATTGAATATCACTATAGGTATAAAACCACTTATTGATAGCCCCATTGCTTTCTTTGTTTAACCGAATTTCAACTTCAATTTCAAGCATTAATGGCTACTTCTTAAGTTCAAATAAAGTGACAGTCATTTCATGTCAAACTATAACTTATCCTGACTTGTGCTGAAAATTCAATATATACATGTACCTGTAATTGCATATAAGAGCATACTGGTTCCCGGAAGTTTGATAAAACAAAAAAACTTATATTGACAACAATGTGTGAACAAAATAAACATATATTACAGGTAAAAATGTAAAAAATATGGATACAACAGTCAAAATTGCGATTTAATCTTAATCACAAGAAAACAAAACAAACACATATGCCAGCAAAGAAAAAGGCATATGCACAAGGCACATTAACGAAAAAGAAAGACAAGAATACAAAAAATTACCATATCACAATATCAAAATGATGGGATGTATAAGTACCGAGACAGGTAAAATGTACATTTACCATAAATAGACAACAGTAAAAGTCATATCTTGCGAAGACAAATAAAAGAAAACTTGAAGGATGTTCGCTTGTCATATTTTGAAATTTTTGTAAGATTTTTGGAATCCTCTGGTTTTATCCATTTGAATGTCTTAACAATTGTTGCCCATCGACCCCCATTTTTCTCTTTATAAATCTTATATATACTTATAAGCCATCTGTAAAAGTCTTATAACATCTTTGTTATTTTAATAGTTTTTGAGAACTTAAACTTGTCAATGATCAAGCTATGAAAAATTTCAATGCGGAAAGGAGCATTTTTTAGGGGTAACAAAGCCTCAAAAGGACCTAGGATAGACCTTGAACAACTACAAGCATTTGACATTGTTTCTTTCAACTGCAAACATGTGCGGAATAGCATGGACTGTATTAAAGATATTTTATTTAAAGAAAATTCTAAAATCGTTTGTTTACAAGAACACTGGCTTTTTAATTTTGAGAACAATAGCCTTGATGAATTGTTTCCAGAGTGTGATTGGACTTCTAAATCAGTAGATGAGCTCAACCCCATCGGACCAAATCAGCGACACGTGGATACGGTGGAGTTGCCATACTCTGGAGAGAAGACATCAAGCATTTAATAGAGAGACTTGAGGAGGGCAATGAGAGAATCGTCTGTGTCAAAGTAAATGTGTCACCTAAACCGTACATCTTAATGTGTGTATACATGCCATGCAGGGGTTCCAAGTAGGTTAACTCTGAGTTCAATGATATACTTGACCAATTAAGAGAAATAATTAATAAGTACTCCCCAAAATATCAATTTGTCTTGTGTGGTGACTGGAACTGTGTTATATCTAGTAGGTCCCAAAATATAGAATTGTCAGAAAGGCAGGCTGCCCTGAAGAATTTTCTCCAAGAGACAAATCTAACCTTCAATGAGACTGATGTTACCTTCAGTATACATCCGAATTGCCAAAAAGTCTCCACAATTGACTATATCTTCAGGAGCAATGAAATAGATCCAGATCTAAATCTCACAAAACGCCTAGATATGTTGCCTTCAAATACCTCAGATCACCACCCCATTCATACTACTATACAATGCCACTTTGAATCAAAAATTAAGAAAGTAGAGAAGAATCCGTATCCATCAAAAGTAAATTGGTCTAAAATAGACCTGGAAAAGTATCAAACAGAAATTACAAATAAAATTAATGAGCTAGAACCAAAGAAAAAAATATTGACGTCAAAGATCTCATCCATGCTTTAACTGTAGTCCAAGAAATTTTTCAAAAAAGTCCAAACCTCATAAACAAAAAAATACTCACATCTGGAACGATGAGATAGCTCTTGCACTGTTAAACAACAAAAAAGCCTTGTTTGATTGGAAAGAGGATGGTAAACCGAAATCTGGTAAAAGTGCAACTCTTAGAAAAAATTCTAGATCTGAACTTCCAGAGGGATGAGAAGTATGCCGAAATTATGAATACACGGTCCGGAGACACCAAATCATTTTATAAGTTAATAAATAATCAGCGCAAGCAAGGAAAGACCTCTATAGCTGAAATTATAGTACAAGGAAACGTATATGACAATACAGCAGAAGAAATAATAATTAAAGGGTTGGAATGAACATTTTGCTAACCTGGTTACTCCTGAGGCTGACCATACCAACAGGGAGGCAGACATTGATGTCATCATGGAATCCTGTCTTGACAACGCAATCCCAATTTCCTTTTTATTTTTAGAGATCCAGAATGCTATTAACAAATTAAATAAAAACAAATCTCCGGACATTTATGGAATAACTGCAGAACATTTCATCCATGGTGGACCAGACCTGACTGGTGCATTGACAAAAATAATCAACAACATTTGTATATCATGTGTTATCCCAGATTACATCAAGATGGGAATTATCACCAATTTTCAAAAAGAAAGGTTTGCCAACTGATCCGAAAAACTACAGAGGAATTACAGTCCTCCCTGTTATTGGTAAAATTCTAGAGATACTTCTTAAGGAACATCTGTGGCAAATAATCGCTGCCATCCAAAACCAATTTCAGAGAGGATTCACGTGTAAAATATCACCATTATTTTGCGCTCTTTTACTGAATGAAGTGATTATCGATGCAGTATACAGAAAAACCCTTTTATATGTAGCACTGCTCGATGCAAAATCTGCTTTTGACGTCGTAAACCATAGTAGTTTAAATAGGAAGTTATATTTAGCAGGGATTTCCGGTTCATTATGGCTTCTTTTGCATGATCTAAGTGTTGGTGCTCAGACATCAGTTCGATGGGAAAATCTTGTTTCTGAACCCTTCGATATTTAGCAGGGAGTTAGACAGGGAGGAATATTAAGCACAGAGTTATATAAACTTTATATAAATGATGTTCTTAACCAAGTAGAAGACAGTGCACTAGGATCCTATATTGGACACATTCACTGTCCTATACCAACCTGTGCAGATGATGTTACTCTGGTAGTGAATGACCCTACCAATATGCAAACCCTTTTGTCAACCGTGGAGAATTACAGTCAACAGGAGAAGTATTCATTACAGCCTACAAAATGTAAAATTATTAAAACTGGGAAACCAAAAATAGAGGATAATTTCAATTTCATATTAAATGATACACCTATTCAAAATGTTGAAACAGCTGTACATTTAGGAATTACCCATAGTAGTAACCCGCGGCAAACCATTCCAATCCATGTTCAGGAAAACATCAACAAAGCAAGGAGAACAATGTACAGCCTGATGGGAACAGGCATGCATGGCAAGAATGGTCTTAATCCCGTAGCATGCCTACAATTATTCCAAGTTTACGTGTTACCAGTACTCATTTATAGCCTAGAAATACTATAACCAAATTCAACTCAACTGGAACCAATTGAAGTCTTCTATCGGAAAAGTAACAAACAAAATTTTATCTATCCCCAATAACACAACAGACATGGCCGTATATATACTGTCGGGTACCATTCCAGTAATCAGTAAAATGCATAAACTAGCTTTGCAAAAATTTCAAGACAGGAGAACTCTATAGAAAGACAAGTTGCAGAAAGACAAATTCTTATCTCAACTGCTGTAAAGGACAGTTGGTTCACAAACATTAGATCTTTATTAATTAAATACAGCCTACCATCAATTTACAACATTTTAGATGAACCACCCTCGAAATTAAAATGAAAGAACCTTATCAGGAAAGCGATTGACACCTACTGGGTTGATCATGTGGTGACCATGTCTGTCTACTACAAGAGTATTTCATATATCTCTACAGCTAAGGGGACGACCATTTGATATTCTGGAGGGGGCGGCAGGAGGATTTTGAAAATAGATAACTCAGCCATGATCATCACAAAAATAAATGGTTTGTTCTGTGATAGTTTGAAAATAAATTACCTGACTGGCAATGTATTGAAAATAAATAACTCAGCAGGTATAATCGAAAGTATGAGATGGCACCAGATTCTTCGTAAATTCATCTTTTCCCCCAAAAAAATCGCGAAACACTTCCCAATTTTTTTAATAATAAAAGTATAA
This sequence comes from Mytilus edulis, assembly GCF_963676685.1. Taxonomy (NCBI): domain Eukaryota; kingdom Metazoa; phylum Mollusca; class Bivalvia; order Mytilida; family Mytilidae; genus Mytilus; species Mytilus edulis. Next base: position 38,547,149 of record NC_092353.1, read on the forward strand.
ATATTATTTAAATATACTTGATATGTCTGAAAATTGGTTTTATTTAACTTGAGGTATTTTGTCTCAGGAAACCTTACCTCACTTTTATTTTAACATATTTTAAATGCTTCATGTAGGAAATTTCAACTAAACACTTGTCTCCATATCAAATTGTGTTCACAGCGAGTGCCTTGTAAGAAGCAAATTCTGTTTTCCCTCAGACGTAACCCTGATTTTTCAGGATCAATATTTCTTATTTATTTGTCTTTTGTTCATTGATTGCCCTTCTGTATTCTGTTAGTGTTGCATTCCTTTTGTAATCTAGTAATTTTGTTGTGAACTTGATCATGAGTTTAAAAAAAAACGGCAGCCACAGACTTAACTATGTGAATTCCATTTTTACTTTATCATGCACATTGGTCTTATGATCTTGTCCCTAGAAACTTTTCTACCCTGTACACAAGTATTCCACATTCCAAACTAAAAGACAAATTGAAAGAGTTGATATTACTTTGCTTCATAAAAAAGAATGGCCAACGTAGATACAAGTATCTTGTCTTAGGGAGGGATAAATCCTACTTTGTAAAGAATCACTCTGATTCAAACAAAAAATTCTCTGAAACTGATATTATCAAGATGCTTGATTTCTTGATTGACAACATATTTGTTACGTTCGGAGGACGTGTTTTTCAACAGACTGTCGGCATTCCAATGGGAACAAACTGTGCCCCTCTACTCGCCGACTTGTTTCTTTATTATTATGAGGCTGACTTCATGCAGGAACTTCTTAGGAAGAAAGATAAGAAGTTAGCAATATCCTTTAACTCTACTTTCCGCTATATAGATGATGTTCTTTCACTAAACAATTCAAAATTTGGTGACTATGTGGAACGCATCTATCCAATCGAACTAGAGATAAAGGATACTACAGATACAGTTAAGTCGGCTTCATATCTTGACTTACATCTAGAAATTGACAATGAGGGTCGGTTGAAAACAAAACTTTACGACAAAAGAGATGATTTCAGCTTTCCAATTGTGAACTTTCCATTTCTAAGTAGCAACATTCCAGCAGCACCTGCATACGGGGTATATATCTCCCAATTGATACGATATTCCCGTGCTTGCATTTCCTATCATGATTTTCTTGATAGAGGTTTGCTGCTCACAAGGAAGCTGTTAAACCAAGAGTTCCAAATGGTGAAGTTGAAATCATCCCTTCGTAAATTTTACGGACGCCATCACGAGTTGGTTGACCGTTATGGAATAACCGTTTCACAAATGATATCGGATATGTTCCTTATGTCGTAACTACAATCCCCTTCCCTTTCATGAATATGACCTACCGAATTAGACTATTTACCGGATTTGTAATCACTTAAGCAACACGACGGGTGCCACATGTGGAGCAGGATCTGCTTACCCTTCCGGAGCACCTGAGATCACCCCTAGTTTTTGGTGGGGTTCGTGTTGTTTATTCTTTAGTTTTCTATGTTGTGTCGTGTGTACTATTGTTTTTCTGTTTGTCTTTTTTATTTTTAGCCATGGCGTTGTCAGTTTGTTTTAGATTTATGAGTTTGACTGTCCCTTTGGTATCTTTCGTCCCTCTTTTAAGTCTTACACTGAATTTATACATTTTGCTTTGAGACCAAAATATTGTCAAAAATTATTAATACAAAACTTGCATTTTCAGATTATGAAAGGGTCTTCGGAACACTCAGAAAGCATGATTTTGCATCATTTGTTCTATAGCTTCTTGAGCCTTCAGTGGCTCCAAAACCCTTTCAAAAAAATTTTTCTCGCTCCGCTCGGCGAAATATGTTTGCCAATACTTTTAAAAGAGCCAAACTTTAATACTATGTATGTATGCAATACATTTATATGCAGTTGGGAATACAAAAGATTCATTTCTGCAGAGGATGATGATTAATTCTGATTAAAATGGTACATATTAATGACTTGACTATACATGTATTATTTATAATAAACAAATCATTTAAAAATTGTATGTTTTCGAATATCATAAATATAGTTGTGAAAATGAATAATCAGTCCCTTGTTTTAATGAAAATGAAAAATCTTGCTTCAATAGTGCAGAAAATGAATAATCTGTCCTCTTAGTTTACAAAAATAAATAACCGATCAAAAACAAATCCTCCTACCCCCCCCCCCCCCCCCCCCCCCGAATATCAAATGGTCGTCCCCTAATTATAATACTGGTCATCTTCACAATGCTCTGGCAAGTATCCAGACTTCTGCAAAAGACATCCAACGTCTCCCCATCAAACTATGACTCCTTATTGGTACATATATTCTCCAATGTAATAGGGCAGCTTTTAACCAGATTGACATCGACCCAACATGTCTTTTGTGTGAGGAGGACTCTGAAACATTATATCATTTCATTCATTCATGTCCTGCTTTAGCTTCTGCTAGAAATCATCACATGCTTGAACTTTCACACATTCTCAATAATAGCGAGCTCTGCGTTAAGTGTAGATCATAAGAAAAGCTAGATATTAGTACACAACTAATATTGGATGCTAGTGCCTTGCTCTGTAAGTGTCAATGTAAATGTGGATGTGCTGACTTTCTTCAACTTGTAGCGTACATTAGTAGAAAACTTTGCTTTGCGTTGCATATTAGACGTAATACACTATTATTAACATTACCGACGAATAAAAAGAAAGGGTTACTTGCAACAACTCAGTCAAAGGCGTGAATATTTAAAATCTAAATTATTCTGTTTTAGATTTTGAAAATTGTGAGAAACATTTGTGGGTGTTATATACACCAATTTAATTATTCTACTCTGAAACCAGAGGTGTGCCTTTCAAACTTTAAGGCAGGATATTCATACAAGACAAGACAAGACAAGACAATGGCTAATATCTCGAAAACAAGCACATTGACCTATATATTTTTTGCTTTTTTTTTGTTCTTTTATTAATCCCCTATCAATATACACTACTGTTATGAAAAGCTTGTTATTTTGAAACTGAGTAGCGAATCTCCTTAACACGTAACTGAGATGATAAACAACGTCAGTTATGAGAAATACTTCAAGACCTTTGTGTATTATTTGTGAAGTTAAGATAGTCTTGGTATCTTTGATGAACTTTTTCAGAAAAAAGGATGTGACGTTAATTGACATGTTTCATAGTTCACAAACCTTCTGCTCAGACACTGGTGATGTTTTATAAAGTCTGGGAAATGCATATGTTATATGCAGGAGGGGTTGGTATATCCCATTTAAAAGATTTTTATTGTGTGTAGTTCTTTCAATTGTTTGTGCTGTTGTAACAATTAACACTAGAATATGATAGTGAAAATTGCATGAGACATAATCAATCAGAACCTACATGAACAATGGACAATATAACAAAATAGTAACTTTTTTAAACTCGCAGCACCTTCCGCACAAGCATATAGAAAAATCACAAAATTTAGATCTCCGAGGAAAATTCAAAACAGAAACTCTCTAATCAAATGGCAAAATCAAATGATAAAACACATCAAACGAATGGACAACAACTGTCATATTCGTGGATTGGCACAGTCATTTTCAAATGTTGAAAATGGTGGATTAAACCTGCTTTTAAAGCCTCTCACTTGTATGACAGTCGCATCAAATTCAATTACATTGACAACACAAAAGGTAAAAATGTCACAAATATGGGTACAAAAACACGAACCCCACCAAAAAACTGGATGTGATCACAGGTGCTCCGGAGGGGTAAGAATATCCAGCTCAACACGCGGCCTTATGTTATTACAAAGCCGGTAAATAGTCTAACTTGGTAGGTCATATTCGTGAAATTGGGAACAGGATTGCAGTTACGACATAAGAAACATAATATTCGATATCATTTATGAAACGGACACTCCACAATGTACATCCGACCCGTTATGGCGTCCGTAAAATATACAAAGTGATGATATTAACTTCACCATTTGGAACTCTTGGTCTAAAAAAAATAAGTCCCAATTGGGAAGCCGAAATCAGTTCTTTTGTCGAAAAGTTTTGTTTTCAACCGACCTAGATATAAGTGCTAACCAAAAGCTCAAACACATCAAACGAAATGATAACTGTCATATCCACGACTTGGTACGGATAAAATCATAAACACATATACTGTTATTACGAATTTAAGGGATGCATGATATCAAAAATAGTGTTAACTGCCTCAAAATCAGTCGGCAACAATAATCCTGACTCTCATTGTACAGTTGTTCATGCTTCGTCCACATTAATACACATATTAGTATCAAAAACTTTTCGATGGCGGATGTTTCTAACTGATCTGAAAGGAAACAATGGAAGAAGTAATCAGTAAGCGGAATCAAATTAATTTGTTATACAGTACAGCATTTGTATGTTATTTCCATGTTTATAATTAATTTATATCATAGAATATTTTGTCGTCAAGTTTACAAGACTTATTATGATTAGTATAAAAGTTTGTGGAATTTAAATGCAAATACACAATTTATTTGTTGTTGATTGACCTGGTTGGTATTAGAACAAAACTATAAATAAAACTGATTATATAGAGGAAGGATGCATTTGAACATATATTTGCGCATACTCATTATCTATATGGACAAAGGGGGGTTCAAAACAATCATAATCTTATGAACTCCAAATAGATCAAGAACAGGTTTGAGCTATGCATGTTTGATGATAGAAAAATCCAAAACTCGAATCTAGAAGCAAATTCCATGAGCAAAAAACAATGGCTGAAATGTCAGACTGATACTAGTGGTTCGTTGCTTTACTTCTCTTTAATATTTATCTTATTCTCATTGTCATATTAAGAATAGACAAAGCGTATAAAACTAAAGTTTTAATCGCATGATTCAAAATTTGTCTGAAAACAAAAAAACAATATTACAAAAGAAATGATGACAGGATAAACATCTGTCCAATATTCACTACAATGAAAATCCAAAAGTTCGGTAGCATCAACTTAATCAAATTCTATCTTGAACCTAATTGATCTGGAATGGAAACAATCACTTCACAAGGATCTTCGCAGTTCTTATTTAGATAAATTGTCATAATTTAGTTTATCTGGCCAGCGCTTTAACCTTTTCTGATGTAGTTTTCAACTGTATTGATCAAGTTCCTCATCTAGTCGTTTGTATATGCAATTTTGTGCTTCTTTGTTACATATTTGCTAGTTTTTTACTAGTCATTAAGATTATAACATTTAATTTTCCTGTAATGATGTGATGTAAGTCACTGATTTTCAATATAATGGACTTTGATGCGACTGTCATACAAGTGAAAGGTTTAGTTAGCTATAAAACTAGGTTTTACCCACCATTTTCTACATAAGAAAATGCCTGTACCAAATAAGATATATGACAGTTGTTATCCATTCGTTTGATGTGTTTGTGCTTTTTATATTGCCATTAGATAAGGGATTTTTCCGTTTTGAATTTTCGTCGGAGTTCAGTATATTTGAAGAAATCAGGTATTATTTCCAATACATATTTCTGGTGGAAAGTATTGCTTTTATTGAAAGTTAATATAAGCAAAATTTTGCACAAAGAAAACAAGTTTTAATCATCTTTATAAATAGATGTCTCTGATAAGAATAGCCTATGGAATATTATTGTTTTCTTCTTTCCACATTTGCTGCATTTTATAATGTCGAAATCAGAGTGCTGCATTATTAGCTGGTGATAACCGCGTACACGAAGAGGTATAATTGAAAACCGAACACATACGCCTGTATACGTATACGGAGTATATATATCTTCCAATTCATACGATATTTCCAAACTTGTATTTTCTATCATGGCATCCTTCTTTATAATAGGTTGCTGCTCACAAGGAAACTATTAACCCAAGAGTTCAAATGGCGAGGCTTATTTCACCCTTTCGTGAATTTTACTGACGCACTCACGGCTTGATTGACCGTTACAGAATATTCGTTTCTCTAATGATACGGATATGTTGTCGTAACTTCAATCCCGTTCCCTTATCATTAATGTGACTTACCAAATTAATTTAAACTTTTAACCAGGTTCGTACTAACAAAAGCAACACAACAGGTGTCAAATGTGTAATGCAGACTTTGCTTACCCTTTGGGAGCACCTCAGATCACCCCCACTTTTCGTGTTGCTTAGTCAGTAGTTTTCTATGTTTTGTTTTGTGTTCAATTGTTTGCTTGTTTGTCTATTTATTTTTAAGGAAAGGCAATGGCGTTGTCATTTTGTGTCTATTTAGGAGTTCGAATGTCCCTCTGGTATCTTTCGCCTTTATTTTATCTATCATAAACAATTGAGTGAAATATATAATAAAATGAAAGTCTTAGGAAATTATTTGTCCCCAACATAAATGATGAAATATTTTTTATAGTTAGATAAAGGAAATGTAGACTATTTTGTTCCTTTTGACCGCGTGACGCCATTACATACATAAATCAATAATCCAACAAATCTAAAAAATTAAAACAAAACTTTATAATTTTCATGCACCCAAAGCTGATTTTAGGATTCACATTTATCAGGATCGATCAAAGCTGAATTTTTGAAAACCAAGGATTTAAGAACCGAGACAACTGTTGAGCTTTATACCAAAGAAGACATACAAATGAAAGGCAAATGCGTCTAAAATCAACCTCGACTGAGGCAGTTTAAATATTAGTTTCTTGAAAATTTATAGTTTAATGAACGGATTGTTTAAAGAAGATTTGATATCAATCATAACAGTGCCGAAGTGCTGACTACTGATCTGGTGATACCCGCGGGGAAGATGTCCACCAGCCGTGGTATCAACCGGTGGTGTAAAAACTCAAAACCACATTATTATAAATTTCATTAAATAAGTGGTGAGATTGTCAATTTCAAAATGTTTCTACTTAGAGTAGTCTGTTATAATAATATGAGGAATCATAGTTAAAACTATGCCTATGAAGGCAATAGTAGTATACCGCTGCTCAATAATCATAAATAGCTTGGTTTAATGGCTTGTCAAACTGCCCGCTTATATGACAATGTTAAAAATCTCGCTAAAATGACAACATTACTTGTAATGTACAGTACAAATAAATGCACGAACACTAAGGACAGAGAAATACATAAATACATGAAATCATAGTTCATTTCAACATGTAAGCAACAAATTCACAACGAGCACCTAAAACTAATTTACGACACAACACAAATATAGCACCATAAAATGATTAACTTATAAGATTAAATGTATCATTTCCTGTCTTTACAAATGCAACTTTTTATTTACGATAGTTTTATGAGAAAAACAAAAAATAACAGCATTTATCGATTTGATGTTTATTTTCAACTTTGCAACACAGAATTTACCGAAAGATGCAGTGCAACGCAAAACTTGCCATGTGCGATCATCATTCATGAGGAACAGGATCTGCTTACCCCTAAAAAGCCCTTGGTCTTTGGATTCGTGTTACCCAGTTTAGTTTTCTATGCTGTACTTTGTATACTGTCTTTTGATCGTTTTTATTTTTTTTTGCCATGACATTGTTTTTGACTTTTTTTTTTTTATATTTTTGCTTTTTGTCAATGTAATAAGATTTAAACAATTATCAAACTTGTGCTTTAATAATAGTAAATATGTTGAATTTCTGCCATATCATTTTTATTATCAGCTGAAGCACAAGTCAACACAAATATGAAATAAATAGCACTATACATCTTGCTTATTTGTCTATTTTGTGCTGCAGCTTGTTTGGTTAGACTGAATTATTTTGCTTACTATTTTGTAAGTACATTTCCAGTGTAGGCATATACAGGAACCGACTTCTTATTCCATAGATTCAATTTGTTGCAAATAAACTCATCATAGATACCGGGACTAAATTTTGTATATACGCCAGACGCGCGTTTCGTCTACAAAAGACTCATCAGTGTCGCTCGAATCCAAAAAAGTTAAAAAGGCCAAATAAAGTATGAAGTTGAAGAGCATTATGGACCAAAATTCCTAAAAGTTTTGCCAAATTCAGCTATGGTAATCTATGCCTGAGGTAGAAAAGCCTTAGTATTTCAAAAATTCAATATTTTGTAAACAGTTAATTCATAAATGTAACCATATCAATGATAATTCATGTCAGCACAAAAAGTGCTGACTACTGGGCTGGTGATACCCTCGGGGAAATAAATCTCCACCAGCAGTGGCATCGACCCAGTGGTTGTAAATAAACTCATCATAGATACCGGGACTTAATTTTGTAGATACGCCAGACGCGCGTTTCGTCTACAAAAGACTCACCAGTGACGCTCGAATCCAAAAAAGTTAAAAAGGCCAAATAAAGTATGAAGTTGAAGAGCATTGAGGACCAAAATTTCTAAAAGATTACTATTGTTAAGTTAAATATAACAAAACGAAAATACAAAAGATATGTACAAATATGAAGAAATGCATTTAAATATTAAGGTTCTATATTGTCAACTTATATTATCACAGATTATCTATCTTAAAAGCGTAAATTGCGGACCCATGGTTTCCTGAAAATATATATATGGCTGCTATGAAATATCTCCTTATTAAATGCAGGGTTCTTGATGAATGTATCATTTAAGTATTAATTTATATCATTTTATCAACTTACAGCTGATATCAAACGTTGCATTTGTTGTGTTATGACTGATTGTAGCCACAATTGCATTGCTATGGTTCTGTAAGATAAGATTTATAAGAGTTTGATTCCAAATTATTTTCGATTGAATTGCCTGGTTTTTTTTATATATATATTGGCATAGGTCTCTTAAAACAAAAAATCTGGAGTTGTTTCTTTATATATGTAATTAAGAAGTTCTACTACTTCAAAAGAGATGGGTCTATTTTTATATTGAAAACTTTTGTTTCTAGATATCAATATTCACATCTTTTAGATTATGAACAATTATTCAATTATGTTTATGGCGCATTAAATTTGTCTTTTTAATGTTTTTATTTGATCTCCTCTGCTTATGCGATTTTTTAGTTGCTTTTTTGTTTTCTTAATTACTAGACAATCATGATGACAAATATAAAGGCAACAGTAGTATACCGCTGCTCAAAAGTCATAAATCGATTTAGAGAAATAAAATCTGGGTTACAAACTAAACCAGATGAAAACGTACGTGTATAAGAAAACTCTTTGGGAAAAAAGTCCCGTTTGAATGGTTTTACATTACTAATTTTTTGGGCCTTTCATAGCTTGCTGTTCGGTGTGAGCCAAGGCTCCGTGTTGAAGGCCGTACCTTGACTTATAATGGTTTACTTTATAAATTGTTATGTGGATGGAGAATTGTATCATTGGCACGCATACCACATCTTTCTATATCTACATACAGAAATTTAAAAGAAGAATGTATAAAAATGTGTGTGATATTTTTGTTTCTACTCTTGGAAATACTTATAACGAAACACAGTATTCATCAATTCATCATTTTAGAAAGTTGTTATCTTTTTTTCACAACAACAAAAAAAGGAAAATGTAAAAAATAACTGTTAATAACATATTAAAAGGTGGTTTTAATAGTACAGGGAGATAACTCTGTATAAATCAGATAAAGGTTTTAATCACGTTGTATTGTTAAGGAAATATTAAGCTTCAATTAGTCAATCTGTTACACATCCAATGATTTTTTTCCGAGAAAGTGTGTCGTTCAAGGTTTTTTTCTTTTTTTTTATATTTTTGTCAAAGGGTCAAAGTTAATATTTTGTCAAGTTTTATGAAAATCAAACGCGCAAATTTATTTTAGGTGTTTGGTACCAACTGAATACACAGTTTTTAAAACTACTGATTCCGTTGTCTCTATGGGGAATCAATGGCAAATGGTGGTTTGAATATTATAATTTGGTGCTTTATATATTTCATATTACTTGATCGACTTACCAGTATTACAATTTCGGAAGGGTCAGATTTGAGGTGAAATAACTCTTTCATATTGCCGTCAAAAATATCATATTGCGAGTACAAATCAAACCCCCTATGTAAAAATAAACAGAAAAACATAAACAATTTTTTTTAAAAGTCAATCGAAAATATTGAAAGAATGATAAAATAAATAATAAAAAGACGCAACAATAAAAAGATTAATGTCCATAATTTTCATAAAAAAGAATTAGGAAAACAAATTATAATTAGAACAGAGTTATTAAGGACGATGCTTGCTACATGCACTATCACTAGCATACGATTAGATTTTGCTTCTCTTGTTATTTTAATGCCACATATTGAATAAAATAAAGGGTAAATTGGTCTTGATCCCAATTGAGTGTTAGATATAAAATAAGAAGATGTGTTATGATTGTCAACGAGACAAGTCAACATCAGAGACAAATGACATAGAAATAAATAACTATAGATCACCGCATGGCCTTAAATAATAAACAAAGCCTATACCGCATAGTCAGATGTAATAGACACCAAAATATAATATATAAATCCATTCAATCGAGAAAAAAAACTATAACAATAACAGAAACAAATGATAATTTCAAGTTATAACATTAACGGTACCAATTTTCCTGCACCAGATGCGCATTTCGACAATACATGTCTCTTCAGAGATGCTCGTGGCCAAAATATTTGCAATTACCTTCTCCTCACACTCCCCAACTGAAACCCAGCCGGACTAAAAACTGTCAGAATATCGCTAAAACAATTTTGACTTTCACGTTCCCCGTCAATCAGAAGCATTCCATTACCAGCTTTTAAACACATACATTTATCTGTTGTCAGTGAATAGTTACCTGAAACAAAGTACCGATAAATATCATGTCTGGTCAATACTATATTAGGAAAATACCAATATTAGTTGCAAACTAATTTGGATAAATAATTGATGTATCATACGCGTATAGTACGCTCAAATCATGTATATGACAGTTGTTTGAGATCCAGCAGCCAAAATGATGAAAATGTATTCATTTTCTGCCTTTTGAAATAACTGTTTAATTGATTTTCGATTGACAAATTGATAAAATAAAAAACCAAAAAAAATGGGTATGAGTGCCAGTGAGACAACTCTTAATCAAAGTCACAATTTATAAAAATAAACCATTAAAGTTCAAAGTACGCCCTTCAACACGGAGCATTAACTCACACCGAACGGCCAGCTATAAAGGGCTCTAAAAATTACCAGTGCAAAACCATTCAAATACGAAAACCAACGGTCTAATTTATATAAAAAAAAACGAGAACGAAAAACATGTATGAACCATACCATGGTTCTAAATAAATGAGAAATCGTATCAAATTATAAAATTCATTAAAATTGTAATTTTAAATTAGTAACATTCTAAATGTACAAAGAAAATAAAAAAAAGATACCCCAAACAAATTTATGGCGTGATTTTGTTCATATCATTGATATACGTCTATTAGTGTAGATTTATTTTAGAATATTCCTTAAAAACTTCGATTTTTGGTGTCAAAAAAGAAATGTAATAATCGCTCTTTATTTTCTCATAGATATTAAGATAAGTAAGATATAAAATTAAAAAAAAGTCGACTTAGTCAAGTAAAAAGATCACCTATTAACAATCATAGATATAGGAAGATGTGGTGTGAGTGCCAATGAGACAACTCTCCATACAAATAACAATTTAAAAAGTAAACCATTATAGGTTAAAGTACGGCCTTCAACACGGAGCCTTAGCTCACACCGAACAACAAGCTATAAAGGGCCCCAAAATTACTAGTGTAAAACCATTCAAACGGGAAAACCAACGGTCTAATCTATATTAACAAAACGAGAAACGAGAAACACGTATATATTACATAAACAAACGACAACTACTGTACATCAGATTCCTGACTTAGGACAGGTGCTGGTGTGCTGTTATATTTATTACAACTGTGTTGATTTGCTTTACATAACTACACACACATGACTATGACTTACTGTGTTCAGTTTCTGTAACAACGATTTCCTCTTTTTCATTTGTACTATCGTATTCTATTGTGTAAATTCCTAGAAAAAGTGGAATGTATTATCTTATTTAAAATACTAGTATACCACTGGTAAATATTAATTAAAAATTAAACAAGTGACGCTTTAAATTTAATGAAAGGAATGACGGTTAAACTATGGTTCTGAATGAATTAAGTTCGTTTAGTTTTTAACCCGGATTTGTGTTTTCTTTCAATCGATTTATGACTCTTGAACACCGGTATACTACTTTCACTTTTGTCTTTATTTGTTATTAACAGGTTGAATTTAGATCCTTGTTATATGTATTTCTTTGAAAATATCAACAACACGTATTATAGCTTGATTATGTTTTGATTTACATAATCAACAATCCTCTAAATATACTGCCGAAATTTTTATGCTAATGAACCTTAAATTTATATAATTAAAACTGGAATAACTTTTCATATTAGGTTTTATATTTTTTCAAGAGAAGCTCATAATAAAGTCTACGACAAAACAGACTATAATCAGACGCCTATTGGTGTCGTGCTTTTTGTCTGGAATGAGATGCTTTTTGTATTATTATTATATCTTCCCAAGTGACAACGTTTTTGATTTTCTTGATAAACGATATCTTTATACTACCGTTTAATTGATTATGTTAGGACTTTAGTCAGCACATATAACTAAAATTAAGAAGAGAGTTGTATCTGAAATCGATATCAAGAAAACTTACACATGCAAAGGGACATTTTATAATAGGACAGGGACCGTTTGCGTCGAACATATAAGCGACTAAAGATAAGAATACATCACCTGCAATAATATTCAGTCAAATGTTACAACTGTCTCACTGACATATATATTTAGCTTAATTGTATGAAATTGTTAACAGTTTTATATGCGTTAATAGCGCTGTTATTGATATGTTTTCTAGATGGAAGCAGCAAGGATCTCGCTCCCTTAAATTTTGTGTTTTTTTACTGAATTTTATCGTTTCTATTTCAAATTCGGTAAACTACTGCCTCTACATGCTAAAACCATTAGTAAAAAAAATAAATAAATGACATACCTTGAATTTGACTATGTTCTGAGGCTACTGCAAATAAGATATGATAATAATATATCTTTCAAAAAATCTTTTTTTTTCCAAACACAAATAAAGTTATAAACTTTTTCCTTTCATAATTCTCTTGAAAAAACATTGTTGCTTACAAGTTATTCACGAAACCAAGAGTGAAGATTGAATCATCTCCTTGACAACTATATGGACGCCATCATAAATTAGTTAAACATAATGAAATACCTGTTTCAAACATGAAGACGAATATATTCCAGTTGTAGTTACCATCATTCTGGCATCTTTTCCTCTTAGTTTTGATGGCGTCTTTGTAAATTCATTAAAAAGTTCGATTGAATATTTTAGTTAGTTTGACTGCTAGATAATAAAATTGTGAATGGAAAAGGGGAATGTGTCAAAGAGACAACAATCCGACCATAGAGAAGACAACAGCAGAAGGTCGCCAACAGGTCTTAAATGCAGCGAAAAATTCCCGCACCCGGAGGCGTCCTTCAGCTGGCCCCTAAACAAATATATATACTAGTTCAGTGATAATGAACGCATACTAAACTGACTGCTAGATCCATATTATTGTTAATTTAATTTATAATTAGTTTTGTTTTGGGTCCACATCCAATTTTGTAATTATAATGAAACTTTAATCATCTGTCATACAAGTGGACGGCTTAGCTAGCTATAACACAAGATTTGACACACTGGTTTTTTTTCACACAGAAAAATGCCTGTTCCAAGACGGGTATACCAGACTTGGTTTCCATTTGTTCTGTTGATTGGTAAAGTTTGATTTTATCAGTTTGTTTAAAGTATGATTATCCTTTAAGCATCTTCCGCCTCGGTTATTCTGTATTATTTATATGATATGTTTCTGACGAATAACTGTGAGTTGCGGTAACTTTTATGAACGCACTTTAAATTCTCTTTTTTTTGTGGATTTTTCATTGTTTTTCTTCTTCCTCGAAAGAGGGACGAAAGATACCAGAGGGACAGTCAAACTCATAAATCGAAAAATAAACTGACACCGAAATGGCTAAAAATGAAAAAGACAAACAAAAAAACAATAGTACACATGACACAACATAGAAAACTAAAATATAAGCAACACGAACCCCACCAAAAACTAGGGGTGATCTCAGGTGTTCCGGAAGGGTAAGCAGATCAAATTGAGAAAAAAAAATATTATGAAGTGAAAATAGGCAATCATAATGATTACTGCTTGTCTCTTTTTAGGAAAATTGTGAATCAAATTTTAAAAGGCCCGGAGCCAGAAATAGCTTACAGTTTTGTTTGATGCTAAATTGATTCAACCTTTGGACATGCTGAATTATCTCTGGAGTTTTCTGCAGACTGATAGACATCCCGATTGGTCGTACCAATTAACTGTAACAAAGTAATAAACTCATAGCGTATGCAACTTCTTTTTTATATTGAGAGGCATAATGGATGATTTTTTTCACTTATCTTAGAAATACCAAAGAGTTGTTCTGCACTCAAAAATAAGTAAAAACCCTATTTTCATTTGCTTAAAAACGAAATAAAAATTAGTTCGCACTGAAATTGGTTAGAAATACTAGTTGCAAAAATAGTTACTTAAAAACGAGAAGTAACTATACTTGACGTGTTTATATCTAGAATATGTTGTTGATAAATTTGAGAATGGAAATGGGGAATGTGTCAAAGAGACAACAACCGACCATATAACAGAAGAAGGTCACCAATATGTCTTCAATGCAGCGAGAAATACCCGCACCCGGAGACGTCCTTCAGCTGGCCGCCCATAAATAAATATATGTACTAGTTCAGTGATAATGCACGCCATACTAAACTCCAAATTATACACAAGACACTAAAGTTATATAAATTGAGAATAATACATGGCAAAATCCGTATCATATGTCGTATCATCCCGAGACATCAATATTAGCCCAAGGGCCTTTAGGCCCGAGGAATGATATTGGTCGAGGGTGATACGGCATGTGATACGGATTTTGCCATGTATTATACACTTTATCATATATTTCAACAGAAGAGTATTATATTATATGAACTGTTTTCTGATCCATAGCACTTGGTTACCTTCAGTTCTACTTTTGTCTTGTTATAAAGGCCTTAAAAGAACTGATCAATTACTTATCCGAAGCACCTGGGTTACCTTACAATTTGCGTGCTGTTGTTTTAAAAATATTTTGTTTATTATTGTATTAATTTGTGTGTTTTGTATTTTTCATAGTTGCATTTAGTGTGCCAAAAAATATGAAAACTTGACGTTCGTGACGTCACATACAATATGAAAACTCGACGTTCGTGACGTCACATACCAAACAATAACGTCATTCAAACAATTTACCTATTTTGCGGAAAATTTTTCTCAAGCAAAAAAAAAAACCAAAACTGACTTTCTGTAAAAAAAAAAAAAAAAAAAAAGTAGGGGTGTGATAAAGGGTATGTGATAAAGGGTGCGCATCAAAGTTGCGCGATATGGATTAAACAGCAGGCTATTTATCACATATGCAAAACTACTGTATTTACTACTAAACATATGATAAATAGTATGAACCTTCCGTCTTGATAGTTTCAACTTGATCGAATGACTGATTGATGGTCGACTAACTTCCAAATTCAGTTTGAGTAACATATACTCTTTATAACATTAAATGGGTCAAACTTTATCATCTGATGTGTTAGAATTGGCACTTTTGTTGTGCTGAATTTGAGGAAGGTTGGGATTTTCTTTGTTAAAACTGATTGTTTAGATCTATGGTAATTTGGTTTTATAGTGCATGTGTATACTTGACACTACAGTCTAATTTTCAATCTATGATTATCTATAAATATATTTTAACGTTAACACTTTGCGTCGTGCTTTCTTTGTTTCTAATGTTGCTATCAGCATTTTTATATTTCATTTTCTTTTTCACCAATTGAATTGTAGAATGATTATAAAAATCATTTTATTTGAATTTTTATTAGGCAGACATTTGTAAATATTCGACATGCCATTACTTACCTTTATTTAGTGTCTTCTTTCTCATGTATTAATATAAAAAGTAGACCTACCTATTCAACTGTATTTAAACATCCACACATTTGCGTTTGGTGTCGATATAGCTCTGCTGAAATGTAACAAAAACTTTTCTGTTTTAAACTACTTTTTTAAATGAATAGTTTAGCGGTTTTGAATTACAATTCTGTCAAATCTAATAAAATGAAATTGATAATTAGTCCTATACACCTTTTTTTTAAACTCGGGAACAATATCCCATGGTAGTACAAACATATGAATTAATATAAAGACCATTGTCTAGATATTTTAATTATGAATTCAACGAAACCGAAACGACCGAAAGTACAACTACACACGTTAAAAATTATTGTTTATTGTCACAATGGATTATGAATGCAGAGCATTTAACTTTAAATTAAATCGTGACACATTGGTGTGTGTGTATGTGTTTTTCTGTATTTATATATAAATAGATCATGAGTTAACTTTTAAATAATACATGTACAACATACATTTTTTAAAGAGCAATTCTATGCCCAATATTCGACATCACCATGTACATTGGAATATGAGAATGTTATGCTATGTTACTCTGTGGTTAATAATACACAAGAGGCTTTTTTTTTTAAATTCAGAACAAAATAACAAAAATACCGATCGCGAATACCAAGAAAAAACTTCGGAAATTTCTTATCTTAAAGCAAAATCAAAAGCTAAAACACATCAAATGAATAGAAAGCAACCGTCATATTACTGACTTTGGTAAGTGCATTTCCTGATGTAGAAAATGGTGATTTTAACTAAGTATATTTTTTAAGAATGCATTAGAGGATTTAGCGTCATAGTTCAAGGATAGTGAATACGTCATTTAGATTATTTGAATTTCATCTTTTTTGAAAATTGGAAAACTAACTAACTCGAAAACAATTTCATAAACCTCATTTTCCAAAGGTAAAGCACCCCTTCCCCCTCAATATAAAAGATATTAGTGATTAGAATTTTTTGGGAGTCCTGTCTAATGATAAAAATGATATTGTGAAGTATAGTATACAACTTACCTATTTCCCGAGGGGATGATGACAAAATAAAAAAACAATGTTTGACAAAGATTGCAAGCTTAACTGTTACTTAAGTTAACTGTATATCTTGTATACTTTATCTCAAGTTCGATGTGATAAATGTGTTTAACATAGTCAACAAAATGTTGAACCATTTAGCATGTATAGTGATGGAACATAGTCTATGCAGCGGAAAGTAAGTTTAAGGATGAGGGCAAGCATCTATTCTTTCTTCATCAGAAGTTCCTGTATGAAGTGAGCCTCAGAAGAATGAAGGAAAAGTCAGCATGAAGAGGGACACAATTTATTCCCATTGGAATGCCGATTGTTTGTTGACAAACACGTCCTCCAAACGTTACAAATATGTTGTCACGAAATCAAGCGTCTTGATAATGTCAGTTTCAGATATTTTTTGGGGGGATCAGAGTGATATTTACCAAAGTAGATGTATCCCTTCATAAGACAAGATCCTTGTATATACGTTGGTCATTTTTTTCTCTCAGTTGTCATTTAGTTTGGAATAGCTAATACCTATGTATATACTTAAATGTAGAAAAGTCAAAGATTTTGTACACTAAAAGATCTTTGGAATTTTTTCACGCTGCCTATAGAATAGGAAATGTCATATCAACTTTGAAGCCGATATGTTCATAAGATTCTCTCACTTAAGTGACAGTAATAAAAGATAATTGGGCTTTTTCAAAAACGGTTAAAAGAGTAAAAAATAAATAATTTCCAAAATTTGTTGAAATAAAATCTTTCAGATATATATAGAGAGGAACAACACTTTTGTTACATAAATATTGGCTGTTTTACGAAACAATACACATGCATCAAGTACTACTATCACTAATGCATGCAAAAAGATTGAAATGTTCATATTTTTAGCATATATATATAAAGTAGATGTAGCATGATTGCCAATGAGACAACTCTTCACAAGAGACCAAATGGCACATAAATTAACAACTATAGGATACTGTATGGCCTTCAACAATTAGCAAAGCCCATAATAATTGTCAGCTAAAAAAGGCCCAAAATGAAACATATGCTTATTTTTGACGATTTATATCTGAAATGGAGTGTCTACACTGGTGTTCAGTCTTAATATTTTAATTTGTGTTATCATTTTATAATAATACATAACATATAAGAAGATTGAGCCTGTACATGAATGTGGCTACTTTCAATTTAGACAAGAACCATATGAAAAGTGACGTTTTTGACATATTTGATAGTGATTTTTTTTTATATATTTCCACACATTTCAACATATCTATCCCTTATCCTTTCTTCATCAGTTAGGAAAGGAATAAAACACATTTAAAAGTTATCAAAGATACCAGGATTATAATTTAGTAACCTTTGTTACAAAAACAGATACACAGTAAAAATACAATTGCGAATTTTCATAAGATTTGTTTCTTCTCTAATGACCTTAAGTACCTTATAGTGAACCAGATGAACACTTTAGCCTCTAGGAAGTCCATAGGTTAAGATTTTTAAAATAGTTATAGCGTAAACAAATATTTTTAGTACGCCTTAAGCTTGGATTGTTAAGAACAGTACATAAAATTCTAGAATTTGAATTTAAGAAGTAAAAAAAAATCTTGAAAGTGTCAAGATTTGCTTGTTAAAACTTCTAACCCCGTTGCATTTGTTTGCACCTGTCTAAACTCAGAAACTGATTGTTCAGTGGTTGTCGTTTGTTCATGTGGTTCAGAAAAGCATTTCCCGATTCTCCTGTTTGAATTAATTTACACCTTTGAGGCCCTTTATAGCTTGCTCTTCGGTGTGAACCAAGTCTCCGCGTTGACTGCACATACTTTTTGCACATTGTAACTTGCATGGCAAGTTGTCTCATCGGCACTCATACCATATCTTTTTTCTATTTGAAAGGAATAGTTGATTTGTTACAATAATATTGAATTGGTGATAAAACTGATATTTTATATATTTAAATCCTGCAGTTTATGATTGAAGAACATACACATTTAACAAAACATATGTGTTAAGTGTAAGTGTTGTACAAAGTTTCAAAAAAAAAAAACATTTCATCAGGAGTATGTGTAATATGTTACACATTAAAATAATTTAACAATCAGTGTATCAATATTTTAAATTTAAATGACTTTTAGATCAATTTTTGCTGAATTCTTACCAGTTTAAATACTTGCATGTCACAAAAGTTTTAATCTTTACGTTTCCTATATAATAAGTTGATGTTAATTTTGAAAATAGCATGCTAATTGTTGTATTTAGGTCAACATGATTTAGTTTCCAAATTTCTTTATACAGAAATGAGCTGATTTTTTTTATTGATATTTTATCATTTTGTCATTTTATGTCGTATTGTTATACCACTGTCTCATTTTATGTTGAGGGTTGGCGCTAGATAAAACGTTTAAACCCGCTGGATTTGTGTGCACCTGTCCTAAGTCAAGAACCTGATGCTCAGTGGTTGGTGTTTGTTGATGTGGTTCATAAGTGTTTCTCATTTTTATACGCCCGTCAAAATTTTGACTGGACGTATTATAGTATACAAATGTCCGGTGTCCGTCCGTCCGTCCGTAAGTCTGTCCGTCTGTCTGTCCGGCGTAAACATGTCGCACCGTAACTTCAGAACGACTTATCTAAATTTCATGAAATTTAATATCGTTGTTTTTTATGATGGTCAAATGAACTGTATACTTTTTGGTGAAAATAAGATTTAAACTTTTTGAGTTACGGCACTTTGTAACTAAAACAGGGGTGTGTTTTTTTTCACATGTCGCGCCGTATCTCAAAAACGATCTTTGATTATTGCTTAAAACTTTACATAATTGTTAGTTATATTAATCTTAATATCTGTATACTTTTTGGTGATGATTCAAAATCTAATTTTTGAGTTATTGAGTATTTTGTAAAAAAGGTGGAGGGTTTTTTTACATGTCGTGCCGTATCTCAAAAACGATTTATGATTATTGCTTAAAACCTTACACACTTCTTTGTTATATTAATCTAAAGATCTGTATACTTTTTGGTGATGATTCAAAATTTCATTTTTGAGTTATTGAGTATTTTGTAAAAAAGGGGGAGGGGATTTTTACATGTCGTGCCGTATCTCAAAAACGATTTATGATTCTTGCTTAAAACTTTACACACTTCTTTGTTATATTAATCTAAAGATCTGTATACTTTTTGGTGATGATTCAAAATTTCATTTTTGAGTTATTGAGTATTTTGTAAAAAAGGGGGAGGGGATTTTTACATGTCGTGCCGTATCTCAAAAACGATTTATGATTCTTGCTTAAAACTTTACACACTTCTTTGTTATATTAATCTAAAGATCTGTATACTTTTTGGTGATGATTCAAAATTTCATTTTTGAGTTATTGAGTATTTTGTAAAAAAGGGGGGAGGGGATTTTTACATGTTGTGCCGTATCTCAAAAACGATTCATGATTATTGCATAAAACTTTACACACGTCTTTGTTATATTAATCTAAAGATCTGTATACCACATGTCAAGCCGTGTATCAAAAACAATAAATGGTTATTGATTAAAACTTTCTCAGAAACTATTTATGATTATTGCATAAAACTTCCACACAAGACGTCGGGCGTATCATGCGCTCATGGCGCAGCTGTTTATTTATATAGATTATACTTTTGGTTTTCCTGTTTGAATGGTTTTACACTAGTCATTTTTGGGTTCATTTATAGCTTGCTGTTCGGTGTGAGCCAAGGCTCGGTGTTGAATGCCTTACTTTGACCTTTAACTGTTTACTCTTACAAATTGTGACTTAAATGGAAAGTTGTCTCATTGACACTCAATCCACATCTGATAGCTATTTATAGGTTTCAATCACAGCCACAGGGGAGTAGCTATAACCTACAAAATGTTACCGTAGACATGAAAATTCCAAATTGCCATGTTATCTCCGCATGTATGTTAATAACTACAGACATAGAGTTTCATCACAAATAAATCAGTAAAATGAACAGAGTACTATCAATATTCAATTTAATAGATCATTGTTTGTATCACCGAGTTTCATTTTGCTGTTTTATTTCTAAGGTTGGTCAGTACAATTGTTCCAAAACATTTGGATTTCTCATAAATGGATTCTATAATGTGCATTCTAATCCGATAGTCGTTTTCTTAAGAAACATATGCTTTTCAGGTTAATTTCAGGTGACTTAATTCACAGAGTTAAACCGCCTGCACCATAGATTGAAATATTTTAGAAAACACTACCAAAACAAAAAGAATTTGTTTTTCTCTACTTTCCAGGGCAATTTAAATTGTGATCGTAAAAGAAAAATCATAAGTCATGAATTCCGAGGAAAATTCAAAAAGAAAAGTCCAAAATCAAATGCAAAAAAAAGATATATGTAAGCTTCATTTTAATCAATGAACTTATTGATACATCGCTATTCATGTATCAACATTATATTTTATATTTTGATTTATTTGAATATAATATTGTTTAAACTAATGATAGTGATATATTAATAATTTAAATGAGGCTACTAAGTTGCTTTGTAGCATTAACTACTAACAAATTTACTTCAATAATCATAAAAAAGGAAGAGATGAACAATTTTATAGTTTCTTTTTAAGCATTTTAAAGTAGCATTATTTAATCTAGCTACCTGTAAAGGATTGAAAGACTTCTACAAGGTATTTTCATCTAGGATTTTGATCGGATGGAAAACACTGTCGCCAGGGCAAATGAGGTTTACTAAATCATATTGAAAAACATCCATGCCATTTCGTCTGATACATATTAGAATATTATCTCTGGTTCTGATTACTTGTTATTGGTAAAATCGTGTTTCAAGGGTGTCATTGAATGAAATAATAGATTTTAAAGGATAGGCTTGTATAAAGTATATATTTATTTTGTAAAAAAATGGTATGCTCAATTTGCTATTTCGTTTGTTCTGAAGTTTATGAATTAAAAAAAATCATGATATGTTATTATTTCTACACTATATTTTTATTTGATTACATAACAATGTATTGAACTAAAGACAGATATAGTTATAAACAAAACAAATAACAGGTTTTGAACCTTGCTGCAGACATTGTTACGTTTCGAAACGTTCTGTAGGATTTTCTTCAAATATTGGACCTTGTTTAATACTGTTCTTAATGTACTTGATGATTCTTATAGTATTGTTTCTATTGAATTCACATCCCTGTACAAATATTTGTGAGTACTGATTAGATAGGAAATTGTGAATCGGATAAAAAGAAACGAGTACTGATTTCTCATTAATGTTATTCGCTTTATATCCAAAAGACCATCCCATATCTGTATGATTAGTTACCATGGAGGTATCACAACAAATTGCAGTCCAATAAAAATCCGGTATATTCACGCTGTTTTCATATTCGTTTTTAGTTTTTTGTTTCCCCCTGGATGTTGTTACAGTCTTTTCTATTGTTCGCGTAATGAATTTATCGTTGCTAGGTTGTACTCCTATGACAACATAGCTTTTTGCTCCAGGAAACCTACATTTATCTCTTACAGCGTTCACAAGACTATTCTCCATTATGTTCCATGTTCCCTGGTTGAATGGTCCATATTGAGGAGCAATATTAGTTAGTGTGTTGGTTGCATATCTACTGTTCTCATTTTGTGTGTTGAATATTTTGGAATTTAAATGCCCTCTGTTGTAACCACTGTCTTTGAAGTCTATATCCAGTGCTTGATATTGTCCAAATTTTGCGTTATGCACATTGTTCAAATTATGTACAAGGTTATCAACCTCAATCACTTTTCTGCCTCTACCTGCAAGTTTTGGTTCGACAAAAAACTTGTCACCAAGACGGTTGTCGTTTCTGTTTTGATCAGGCGGGATTAGTTGTACTACACTTTATACTGGGATTCTATTAGTTTTGTCATAGAGAGTAGCATATAAATACTGATCACTGTACTTTTGACATATGTAAACAATATCTGCAGTAGAATTTCTTATACGTGGTCTTTGTCCCTTGTAAAAGAATCGACCGCATCAGGAATAACTACTAAAATTGTTTACCACCACGGTTTCAATTACTCCTAAATACACACAATTTCTATAATGCATCGTCTATACCTGAAAATAAAAACAAAATTGTTTGTACTACAGGAATCAAATGTAATGGTTCAGAGTAGGAACTTGTTGCGATCATACATGATTGTGTTTGTGAACACGGCCATGTGAAATTTCAATGAGTCAAATGTATGAAAGTTTCTGTTTTCTAAAAGTACAACAGGTACAAATTAAAACCAAGAAATAGGTTTGCATTGAAGTCTACAAGAGATTGTTTAACTGAACTAACCTCCTGAAGTAGTTTGTTTACTCCGACAGCAAGGTCAATTTTACTGTGGTCATTTTTATAAATTTCCAGTTTACAAAACATTAAATTTTTCGAAAAACTAAGGATTTTCTTATCCCAGGTATAGATTACCTTAGCCGTATTTGGCACAACTTTTTGGAATTTTGGATCCTCAATGCTCTTCAGCTGTGTACGTGTTTGGATGTATAAATAGTTTGATATGAGCGTCACTGATGAGTCTTATGTAGACGTAACGCGCGTTTGGCGTACTAAATTATGATCCTGGTACCTTTGATAACTATTTACACCACTGGGTCGATTCCACTCCTGATGGACGTTTCGTCCCCGAGGGTATCACTAGCACAGTAGTCAACACTTCGGTGTTGACATGTATATCAATAATGTGGTCATTTTTATCAATTTCCAGTTTACAAAACATTGAATTTTTCGACAATTAAGGATTTTCTTATCCCAGGCATAGATACCTTAGCTGAATTTGGCACAACTTTTTGGAGTTTTGGATCTTCAATGCTCTTCAGCTTTGTACGTGTTTGGTTTTATAAATATTTGGTATGAGCGTCACTGATGAGTCTTATGTAGACGTAACGCGCGTTTGGCGTACTAAATTATGATCCTGGTACCTTTGATAACTATTTACACCACTGGGTCGATGCCAATCCTGGTGGACGTTTCGTCCCCGAGGGTATCACCAGCCCAGTAGTCAACACTTCGGTGTTGACATGAATATCAATAATGTGGTCATTTTTATAAATTTCCAGTTTACAAAACTTTGAATTTTTCGAAAAACTAAGGATTTTCTTATCCCAGGCATAGATTACCTTAGCTGAATTTGGCACAACTTTTTTGAATTTTGGATCTTCAATGCTCTTCAGCTTTGTACGTGTTTGGCTTTATAAATATTTTGATATGAGCGTCACTGATGAGTCTTATGTAGACGTAACGCGCGTTTGGCGGACTAAATTATGATCCTGGTGCCTTTGATTACTATTTACACCACTGGGTCGATGCCACTCCTGGTGGACGTTTCGTCCCCGAGGGTATCACTAGCACAGTAGTCAACACTTCGGTGTTGACATGAATATCAATAATGTGGTCATTTTTATAAATTTCCAGTTTACAAAACATTGAACTTTTCGAAAAACTAAGGATTTTCTTATCCCAGGCATAGATTACCTTAGCTGAATTTGGCACAACTTTTTGGAGTTTTGGATCTTCAATGCTCTTCAGCTTTGTACGTGTTTGGATTTATAAATATTTTGATATGAGCGTCACTGATGAGTCTTATGTAGACGTAACGCGCGTTTGGCGTACTAAATTATGATCCTGGTACCTTTGATAACTATTTACACCACTGGGTCGATGCCAATCCTGGTGAACGTTTCGTCCCCGAGGGTATCACCAGGCCAGTAGTCAACACTTCGGTGTTGACATTAATATCAATAATGTGGTCACTTTTATAAATTTCCAGTTTACAAAACTTTGAATTTTTCGAAAAACTAAGGATTTTCTTATCCTAGGCATAGATTACCTAAGCCGTATTTGGCACAACTTTTTGGAATTTTGGATCCTCAATGCTCTTCAGCTTTGTACGTGTTTGGCTTTATAAATATTTTGATATGAGCGTCACTGATGAGTCTCATTCAAACGAGAAAACCAAGGGTCTAATTTATATAAAAGACGAGAAACGAAAAACACTTATGAACCAAATCATCAAACGAGATCTACTGAACATCAGATTCCTGATTTCGGATAGGTGCAAACAAATGCAACAGGTTTAAACGTTTTAATATGTACTGTTGTAAATGTGTGTATTGGTTATTTCCAAGTAAAGGAATATTGTTATTATTATATTAAGAGAGTTTATATAAGTTGTCAGAAGTAATTCTAGTATTTAGTATATTGAATGAGTAATTAACGTACGTTTTACTTTATAGTATTAGCTGTATCGATAATATGAAAGGCCGTTCATGTCAAAAACCCGATAAAGTAACGCGTTAAATGTTAACGCGATAAAATCACATTTAACACGATAAATACAGTTTTAACGCGTTTAAATATTTTTTAACGCGTTATTTAATTATTTAACGCGTTAAGCACAAAACTACAAAAAATTACCGAAAATACTTTCATCTTTCGCCATAACAACGATTTAAGACGTCAGATTTTACTCGAAACTTACTAAATGAAATGGCCACATGTGTCATAACTTTGTCAATTAACGCGATAAAGTTTATTGATTTTCAGCACATTTTTAATATAATCGTCATAAATTACTTATCGCGTAAAAATAAGAATTAACGCGTTAAATGAAGTATCACCTGCTTCTTCGTCAATATAAATCTGAAAGCAAGCGTTATGTGTATCGGAAAGCAAGTGTAACCGTCGACTGAATCGGAAAGGAAGCGTTCCGAATATACACCATGAATATCCTCCTCTTCTGTAATGTCCACGACACCACGATAATCCAAAAGATGCGAACAGATCATAGTATTCGTTAGCAACATTATTTCTTAACTACATCCAATGATGTTTCAACGCGTTAAACGATGTTTTATCGCGTTAAACGATGTATAATCGCGTTAAACGATGTTTTAACGCGTTAAATGATATTTTAACGCGTTAAAGGATGTTTTATCGCGTTAAACGATGTTTTATCGCGGTAAACGATGTTTTATCGTGTTAAACGATGTTCTAACGCGTTAAATGATGTTTTAACGCGTTAAATGATGTTTTAACGCGTTAAACGATGTTTTATCGCGCTCAACGATGTTTTATCGCGTTCAACGATGTTTTAACGCGTTAAATGATGTTTTAACGCGTTAAATGATATTTTAACGCATTAAATGATGTTTTAACGCATTAAATGATGTTTCAACGCGTTAAACGATGTTTTATCGCGCTAAACGATGTTTTATTGCGTTAAACGATGTTTTAACGCGTTAAATGATGTTTTAACGCGTTAAATGATATTTTAACGCGTTAAATGATGTTTTAACGCGTTAAATGATGTTTTAACGCGTTAAACGATGTTTTATCGCGCTCAACGATGTTTTATCGCGTTCAACGATGTTTTAACGCGTTAAATGATGTTTTAACGCGTTAAACGATGTTCTTACGCGTTAAAGGATGTTTTAACGCGTCAAACGATGTTTTAACGCGTTAAAAGATGTTTTATCGCGTTAAACGATGTTTTTATCGCGTTAAACAATGTTTTAGCGCGTTAAATGATGTTTTAACGCGTTAAAGTAATGTATCGTAGCAACGTAATTGTGTTGAATTTAACGCGTTAAAGTTATGTATCGTAGCAACGTAATTGTACGGAAGCGTATATTACCCTCGTTTTAATACTTATAATCCAAGATGGCGATATAACTTTTAGCGAGAAAATGCTTTATTTCTCATTACTGCGATTTATTTTTTTCGACAAAATGCCTAACAAGGCATTTAGGCGCTTTGTTTTTTATCGCCTTAAAAATAAATCGTCTTAAATAACGCGACATATTTTCAAAACGAGAAAAGAAATTACGATTAATTTATAAGTCAATAAAAATATCATGCAATAATAATAAATTGCCTTTTTTTTTCTTATTACTGCGATTTATTTTTTTCGACAAAATGCCTAACAAGGCATTTAGCCGATTTGTTTTTTATCGCCATAAAAATAAATCGTTTTAAATAACGCGACAAATTATCAAAACGAGAAAACATTTTAAGATTAATTCATAAGTCAATAAAAATATCATGCAATAATAATAAATTGCCTTTTTTTCTTCGATATATTGTTTTATAAAGCAACAAACTGTTTTAAATTAAGGCGAGCAACGGGAAAGTTTTCAGCTAAATCGAGATAAATATGGCACGATTTTAACCTGTTCATTTTCTGGTCACCTTACACAGGGTGTGTTTGGATATAAACCTGAGGCGGCCTATGGTTACCCATATATACCTATGGTTTGATATTTTGTGTATAAAATATCAAACCATAGGTACCAATGGGTAACCATAGGCCGCCTCAGGCGTATATCCAAACACACCCACAGATTTAAATATCGTTCATAGATATAGACTGTGGTTACCTCTGGTCACCTTACATATATATAGACTTGGGGTGTGTTTGGATATACGCCTGAGGCGGCCTATGGTTACCCATAGGTACCTATGGTTGGATATTTTATACACAGGGTGTGTTTGGATATACACCTGAGGCGGCCTATGGTTACCCGTAGGTACCTATGGTTTGATATTTTGTGTATAAAATATCAAACTAAAGGTACTTATTGGTAACCATAGGCCGCCTCAGGTGTATATCCAAACACACCCATAAAGGCCATAGGCCGCCTCAGGTGTATATCCAAACACACCCTTGGTTACCTCTGGCCACCTTACACATTTCTAGATATAGACTTGAGGTGTATCCGGTCACATTACAGAGATATTGACATAAGTTACCTATCGCAACCTTACATGTATATAGACTGGTTACATCTGGTCACCTTACACTGATATAGAATGGGGTTGCCTATGGTCACCTTACATAGATCTCGATACAGACACAGATAAATACTAGGTAACGTCTAGTCACCGTTCATATGTACCTTACACATATATAAACTGAGTGACCTCTGGTCATCTTGGTACGCTGACCAGAGGTAACCCAAGACTATATTTGTGTTAGGTGACCACAGGTCACCAAAGACTGATATATGTGTACGGTGAGCAAAGGTCACTCAAGACTTATATCTGTAACCAGAGGTAACCCAAGTCTATATATGTGTAAGATGACCACAGGTCATCTAAGACTGATATATGTGTATGGTGACAAGAGATAACCCAAGTCTATATATGTGTACGGTGACAAGAGGTAACCCAAGACTATATATATTTGTAAGGTGACCAGAGGTAAAGCAAGACTATATATGTGTTTTGTGACCAGAGATAACCCAGGACTATCTATGTGTAAGGTTACAGAGATAACCCAAGTCTATATTACTGTAAGGTGACCAGATGTTACCCATGTCTATATCTGTGTGCAGTAAACAGAGGTAACCCAAGACTATATCTCTGTGAGGTGTTATCATGTGTTTATCTGTGTAAGGTGACCAAACGTAACCCATGTCTTTTATCAGTGTAAGGTGACCAGATGTTACCATGAGTATATCTGTGTACGGTGATTAGAGATAACCCAGGTATATATCTGTATAATTTGACGAGAGGTATCCCCAAACTATAGCTGTGTTAGATGACCAGATTTAACTAAAGTCTATATATGTGTAAGGTGACCACAGATTACCAAAGTATATATATATATAAATAGGTTTGAACGTTGTTTTCAATTTAGACTTGTTTATATTTTTTCGTTTGGGCTTGTATTATATTTGCCTTCGGGTTTATATGATCCGTTCATCCTATTTTGACTCTTTCAAAATTCAAGAGTCTATCCTAAATTGAGGTAAGTTTTATGGCCTTCCAAATACCGTTTCGATTCCTAACATCACTGAAGAGACATCAATTGTCGAAATCCGGATATGGTGTACAAATTTTTGCACCTTATGTTTGCGGTATACCATCTTTTCCGCAAGTTTGTTGTTTTCTGTTTGATAATAAATTAATAATAAGATCCATTTTGTAACACCTGGTGATCCGTTTATTTGGAAATCGCCAATGGCAGTCAGCAGAGTTTAAGAACATCAGTTGTTCGACCTGCTAGTCAAATGCGTTTTGTTAAAATATTCTTTCTCACTTTTTTGGTCTTTTGGAAAATGTTGTTTGTGTTGTATTTAGACCCCTCTACCAAGAAATTGTTTTACATGCACACGTATAAAAATTGCGGTTTTTATCCAACGCAATCATAGGTTTGAACGTTGTTTTCAATTTAGACTTGTTTATATATATATATATATGTGTATAAGGTGACCAGATGTAACCCAATGCAATTGTAAGCGGATAGCAGATTTCAAAGTTTTCTAATTTTTACATTTTTTTCTTTGCAGTTTGAAACAATGATAACAATGTTTTTTAAAATGTTTTATGCACGAATATTGCAAAAAGATCACTTTTATTCTATTTACCCTGTATCAGCTATATGTAACGTTCGTGAAATAATGTACTTTTTTCGCTTAGATATACATTTTCAACCGTTTCTGTTGGATGACCTAGCGTAACTATTATTCTTATGCATAGTTATAATGGTGAAATGTAATCTCTTTTTGGTGATACTATGGCAACAATCTACATCTATTTAATACAAAATATTGCAAAAAGGGGATGAAAAAGTCTCCAAAGTGTGGTTCAAAGTTGAATTTCAATCCATTATTTAGTGATACCTTTCCTGAAACTATAGACATTTATTTATAGACGTGTAAAAAAAAACTATACCTTTTTCCCCGTTTTTACATAAAATTGAATTGAAAAGATCGAGGGTCAAATTTTTGTTGAAAAATACTACAGTAATTTCCGGACCTATGGGCGGTACGGATGTGAAAATCAAAATAGCATATAAAACATGCTAAAACATTCTAGACATATAAACCTACTGTCAGTTACTGTGAGTACTCTCAGATCTTTACTAATGGCCTTTTTGTTTTTGGGATGTATAAGTGCCCAGCCACTATCACTCTTTTTTTGTTTTTTCTATGTGTATCCATCTGACGAGTTAAGCCTTTGTCAACTGATTTTTATTTGTACTGTTACACCACTGTCCCAGGTTCGGGAGAGGGTTTGGATCCCGCTAACATATTTAACGCCGCCACATTATGTATGTATGTTCCTGTCTTAAGTCAGGAGCCTGTAATTCAGTGGTTGTCGTTGGTTGCTGTGTTACATATATGTTTCTTGTACATTTATTTGTAGGTCGTTAGTTTTCTCGTTTGAATTTTTTACATTTGTCATTCCAGGACCGTTTATAGCTGACTATGATGTATGGGATTTGCTCATTGTTGAAGGCCGTACGGTGACAAATAGTTGTTAATTTCTGTGTCATTTGGTCTCTTGTGAAGAGTTGTCTCATTGGCAATTACACCATATATTCTTTTTTATATTGGAAGGCTATATTATTCTTCAACTATCTAAATTCAATTTTATTGTACAAAATCTTTTATGCTTACACATGGCCAAAATGCGAAACTAATCTTCTAACTGTGTATTGTTACCTTCACTGTTTAGTTAATTTTTGATAATGGCCATTTGACGTGGCTCGGTACTTATACATCCCGTCATATAGTGTTGTTGTGCTTTGGTGAAATTTGTATGCTTGTCTTTTTTGCTGGTGTGCTGTGTCTGTATGTCTTTTCCCGCTTCTTTGATGACATAGTTGTTTGTTTTTATAGTGATTAAGATTATAACACAATAATGACTGCTGTACCCCTATTTTGGACATTTTTTTCTTTTATCTCTGTTTGTTTTGATCACACATCGTTATCAATATAATGTAATTTCATGCGACTGTCATACAAGTGGGAGGTTAAGCAAGCTATAAAACCAGGTTTAGTTCACACCATTTTCTACATAAGAAAATGCCTGTACCAATTCAGGAATATGACAGGTGGTATCCATTCATTTAATGTGTTTTAGCTTATTATTTTGCTATTTGATTAGGGACTTTCCGATTTGAATTTTACTCTTAATTACACCTTATGTAAGAATCCCTGGGTATTGATTGTTTTTTGGACAATTGAAAAGTCTATGGTTTTGCAGGGGAAAACCCAAAAATTATTTTGAGCAAAAACAAAATAGGAGGTGCTCAATAGCATTACATCATGAAGAATCTGAGAAAGTTTTATCAAATAATATTAAGTGGTTCAGGAGAAGTTGCGGATACAACATTGGTACCCTCATTTTTAGGCAATGGCAAAGTCCATGTTTTTTAAATAGAAATCCCAAAAATTATATTGAACTAAAACGAAATAAGAAAAAGAGTGGCAAAAGATACCAAAGGGACGTTGAATCTCATAATTAATTAAAAAAAAAAAAAACTGACAAAGCCATGGTTAAAAAAGAAGCAGACACAGACAAACAGACAAACAACACTTAACACAACATAGAAAAATAAAGATTGAGACACACGAACCCCACCAAAAACTGGGGGTGATCTCAGGTGCTCCGGAAGGATAAGCAGATCCAATAAGAGGTGCACAATGGTTCAAGTCTACGAAGTCTCATTCATGTTTTTTTTAACCATTTCATTGTCTTCTCTTCTCTTGGTATACAGTTTCAGCGTCATTTGATATTGAAGATTACGTCAACATTAATATATTACCTTTACAATAGCTTCACTGAGGAGTTACATTTCAGCGGAGGAAATGTATTTATATGTATCTTTGTGAATCTTTGGGATCACGACAGATCAACCAATCAGCTGAATTTCAAGTATTGGAATTGTGTATTTTTAACGCTGTTTTTGCATACTTAATAGGATAAAAATGTAATGCTGTTAGTATATATAAAACAGGCAATAACTCTCGTTACTCCTGGGAAAATTGCCGGGATTTTGCAACCTAAATGGGTAATTTAAAATTAATATTTTTGTTTCGTCGAACTTTTACCTTACGTTCATGGTTCATATGCCAATGTTGGATTTCTTTGAATTGGTCTGTTTTTCAGATACTTTAGGATAGTCAAACTATGTATGGCGTATTTAATAATTGTAGGGTGTACCAATCTGTCCGGCATGTGTCATTTTACCTTGACATCATTTCATGGTTCATTTTTTTCTATGAGGTTTGTTTCTGAGAAAATTTTAGCAATATGCTAACGGAATTCGATGTTAGGAATGATTGTAAAGCCTACATGTCTGTGTGAAAGGGTTTAGTTCGACTTTAATGCATTACATTTATCACTTACATGTTAATTTAAAGTAATGCTTGAAGAAAAAAATCTTTTTTGTATTATCAACATAAATTAAAATGAGAATATTAGAACAGGCGAGAAATATAAGTGTGTCCACTCTTGTTGCTTTTCGGTCAATTCCTGCAAATTGATATATATATATATATCTATATATAGCTATTAAAACCAGGTTAGCGATTCAGGCTCCTATGAGTAAAGTTAGATTACCGGAAATCGTTAAAGTGTGACCTTATCTTGGCCTCAATTTCACAGCCCAATAACAGAGATTCATCGAATGAGCGATTTAGACACCTAGTATATTGTTTAATTATATAACAATTTGTACATTATGGAATGTATTAGGCTGTCGTCATCACGGTCTGTGGCATAACGATAACTGTTTTGTTATATATTTATATGTCTTTATTAAATTGATTGCTGTTTTACTTACAGCGGCAAATAACAAATAATTTTCATAACGATAATATAAGTTTACTTAATTCTTCACTATTGAAAACAGAAATGTGGGTTGGTTAACAATTTTCCAAAATAAACTGATTTCTGATAGAATAATAAAAGTCGATACCCATGAATTCATATATATCTCGAACATTTTCACACGTTGATGAGAAATAAACTAAAATCAATAATCAAAAACCTAGCAAAACACAGCTTTCATAAACACTTTTTTTTCAAAATAGTAAAGGTTTATGATTCGTATCTCAAGGGAGAACAGAAGTAAGCATACAAAATAGTGTTTTTGCTTCCTGTGGTGTGTCCACGACGTTGAAATCATCCAGATTCACATTTGTAATTTGCTGGATGAATTGACAGAACTCTTCTGAACAGCCTCTGGGCAGCATTGGTTTGGTGTAGAGCCTAGTAATGTCATCAAAGATACTTTCGTCACATGGTATGTCATAGGAATAGTCGACAGCGTCATAAAGTAGTGGCTGGTTGTACATAACATCCGGGACGCCATAGTTTTGATCAACTTGACGTTGTGACCGAATTCTATGACTATTCCACATATTTTTGAAAATATCTAAATGTTGTTGTATAACTGGCAGGAAACAAAAACGTACACACTCTAGATGAACTGGATTTGTGTTATTGAGCTCTCCGTTATCTATCATGTCTTTAAACATATTTCTCCAGAATGTGGTGAAGTAAGGACACAGAAAACTCCACAGCATCTCAATCCTTTGATTCCCAGTTGATCGCCCCTCAGAAAAACTTCTGTACCCTGACATGTTATCATTGTGAACTGCACGTAACGCTATTTGTATCGACCTTATAATAACGTTCTCCGTACCAGCATCTGACCGAACCAATCGTGGAACACGCTTGGATTGTCTAAGGAATTCTACAAAATTAAGCGCAACATTACGTGGGTTTTTATTCGTATGACTTGCAGTTAGCCAAATGATTTTTCGAGAAAAGCCATCGATTGCTCCATGCACTGATATTCCAAAGGGTTTGAGTTTATCATATCCATCTATGTGAATACAAAAATTTGGTCCTAGATTACAATATCTTCTTCGCACAAGTCGACGTCGAGATCTTGCAACTACACCATCATAATGTATAGCTTTCAGTGCAATTCTCACCGTTTCCTGAGTAGCATTGATGCCACAGCAAGAATTAAGTATTTTCCACATTGCTCTATATCCAATATTAGAGTATCCTTGTTTGTGCAGTTGAATTATCTTTTGAACGATATTAATCAATGGACTCTCTGCACCATATCTTCTCAGTCGAAGTCTTTTCATCATTCTGTAGACTGTCTTAACACTAACAAATTTATTATGAACGAAAAGTAAAAATCCAGCTATTTCTTTAGCCGTATATGAAGAAGTAAAATAATAAGCAACTAACTCATCCGTTGAAGCAGTGTCACCTGGGTAACGCAAAGGATTTACAGTGTCAGCCATTTTATAATATGTTCTGAAAAAAAAAGTAAACGGTTATATACTTCAAAAGCAAAATCGTAACTAAAACATGCTTATAATGAGGCAAGCATGTTGGAGGTCACAGATTGAGAATAAAGCCAGTTTTAAGTTCAACTTTTCATTCTATTTAAATTAGGGGTTCATATTGTATTGTACATTTCATGATGACTTTTTGTTGACGCAACTGCACGTACTTAAATACTTTCGTTATGACCTTGTTAATTTATCAGTTCCTTCTACATTACTATTTTCTGAATATGTTGCAGATCTCGCAAATTCACAACTTTTTTTGCAGAAAACAAAATATGAGCCAACGAACATGGAAGTTACCTTTTTGGTTTATTTACAAATTCAGCAAACATATCTACATACATCTTACAAACATATAGAAAAAATCCCTGAAGTTTAATACTACCAGTAAATGCAGTTGTAACTAATAAAGGAGAAACAATATCTTGAAAATCTGAATTTTAGATTATCATTCCCAATCCTACTCTGAGCAGCACTTTCATAATTTATTTCACGCTTTCAAAAATTGCCGTGAATTCTTTCAAACAATGCATTTTTGTTAATAAAATTAAAAAATAAGAGATTTCCTCTCTCCAAATTTGATGCAACACATTTAAGATATATGCACTATACACATATATATCTTTATCGTAGTGACCACAGATAAATACCCATATAAAAATATTTTCAAATAATTTGAACTTCGACAATTAAAAAAAAATATAAATGCAAAAAATGATATTTGATTCATATCATATGATTTTAGTATTTTGGTAAACATAAAAATATTGTTTGAACCATTCAAGTATCTGTATTTGCAGTTTTAGGACAAAACGACCAGCACTAAATGCTAGGATTTGAAGTAAGAACATAGGGTTGATACGTTTTAAAAGATAAACTTGTATCAACTGGTGCAAGAAGATATGTGTCTAAAAACGTCATAAAAAACATATTTTTCTACTTGAACCGAGTAGTGGCGTAGTTTTACTTATTTGTTGTCAAAATATGTCTATACACTGTACATATATAAACTTAAAGTTCATACCCTATATATGCGACAATATATAACTTAAAATACAGTCAGCTTCAATTGTCTTTCAATTGAAAGCTGTTGATTTACATACTGAACAGCTTGATCTATGTCAAACTGTGAAAAGAATGAAACATGTAAAAATCTAAGTTGCTCACATGATGATACAATCAAACAAATATCAGTAAACATAAAATAAATTTGGCATGCATCAAAAATGACAAGAAATTTGAAATTTCGAGACAAATCTGCAATGGTTGCAGCAGTAACCTTAGTGAATGAAATATAAAGGTGTCTCAGTTGTGAAGCATGTGACAATATTACTACTTGGTTATCATTTATTGATGTCCCACTTATATCAAGGGTGGTTAAATTTCGCAAGGACATTACAAATGCAAGATTGTTTAGCGGTGTTTCTGCTACATACAATTCTTGAATAGTAGGAGTAAGCTTTAGCATCAATTTGGTAAATCTGTGTGACCCAAAAGTAATATTTTGGTTACTTAGATTGAGACATACAAGCTGATTATTTTTCACGATCATTTCCATCATTGCAATGTCTATAGTATAGGAATCGTCAAATTCTACAATAGTCCACAAGCTTTGCATTTTTCGCACAACATCCTTTAGACCTCTGCATATTTTACAGACTGTATAAAGTAACTCCGACACAGGAATATAACTAAGTACCATTATCACTAATTCTTCAGGAAGGTCTAATAGACTAGCTGAAAATATTAAACAAGTGAATTATTGCAAACACCTATATTTTATAAATGTCATACTTATTTTTTCAAGAATCTAATATACTTTTATTCTATATGTACGAGTGCTCAGGTGAAGACCGAAGAGCGTTGTTTTGTTATATTTGCCATTTTATAAATTAAAACAAAATTAAAATGTATCAATAGCTTCAAAAGTTATAGATATATTTTGACATTTTAACTGAGTTTACAAATGGAAAATATAACATAATAAAACCTCCAATGATGTTGACTTGAGTCTTTTTGTCGCTGTTTTTAAAAGAAGTAGAAGCTAGATATCTGCACTGAAATATTTATCAAGCCACTCAGTGACTCACATAAAGTTTCAAGACACTTTATGTTAAAAAACTCCAATGATTGGAGACCATGGTTCAAAGGTAAATTACTCAGAAATGAGTATGCAACATTCACCAATTTTAGATATTGATAAATTAATTATGTATATTTTTCATGTTAATTAATTTTACTAATATTCCACGTTTGATATGGAAACAAGGTATGGGATACCCATAATTGCCACGTTTATTGCAAGCCGTTCACGTCAAAACTCAGTATGTTTAAACCATTTTTCGAAAAATTTACACACTGAGAATTAGAAAGAAAAACACTGAGATGAAATAAACTGAAAAACACATCCTGAGAATTGAAAATTACACAATGAGATTTGTGCGCACTTTTTCTGCGCACAGATCTAATTTGCATATCTAATCTGTATCTATTACAATCTTAAACAACTAGGAGACAGAACTCGCTTTTAATTTGTAGCCTGAGTTCATGGCTCAAATTGTTATTTCGATTAAGTTTATGTCATCAGCAGTCCAAGGTCTGTTTAAGTTACGATTAGTAAAGATGTGAAGAATTTCCCTAAATCTCCTGTATCTTTAATTGACATTATTAGGAAACTCGAGAGTTCTAATGCATCTGTATGTATTTAAAACTTTAAAAACAGGTTTAATCCACAATTTTTTACATTATAAAATGCCTGTACCAAGTCAGGAATATGACAGTTGCTCTCCATTCGTTTGATGTGTTTGAGCCATCCCCTTGTTTTTGCCATGTGATAATAAGGACTTTCTCTTTAGAATTGTCCTTGGAATTCGGATTTTTTGTTATTTTACTTTTTACAACTTGCACACAACATGTACATAAATCTCATTGTGTAATTTTTGAAGTCTCAGTGTGTAATTTTCAAAGCTCACTGTGTGTTATTTATATTTTTGTAATCTCAGTGCGTCTTTTTGATATCTCAATGTGTATGTTTTTATTCTTAGTGTGTGTTTTCAGGTTTTTTAATCTGTGTTTTTTTTTAATTCTCAGTGTGTTAATTTTTCGAAAAATGTTTTAAACTGCTTGCCATATACGATGATATAACGTTACCACATCTCTGTTCATACACATATTATACTTACAGTAATTGCAAGGGATCTCTAAGCTGACCTGTAAAATACAAGAACAGATCAAAAGATTTAATCACATTATAAAGTGCCATAGTTTGTCAGCTTGGCGTGTGACATCAAATTTCCCTCATTTTTTAAACTAGCTTATAATACAGACATTACAGCAATCGGACTTGAGTATGTACAGGTTCAAACAAAATCTTTTGTTAGCAACCTTGCTAGCTGAAGCGTAAAGTCGTTATTAGCTTATAAGGTTTACCTTTATTACCCTTATTTTGAAGTAGTTTAGTCCAAAAGACGATAAATTGATTAGTCCACTCTCAAATTAGGGTAGTAAAGGTAAACCTAAGAACGATGTTACGCTTCAGCTATCAAGAAAGGTAATCAAAGTTTTTGATTGAACGTACATAGTCAAATCCGATGGCTGTAATGTTCAACATGATTAGACAATCATTTATTTATTCCTGGTATGGCGGACTAAAACAGCTTATTTTTAATACGAAGTTAACAATACGTCATGTCAGTATTTATTGTAAAAAAAATATGGAAAATAAGGATAGATCATAGAGGGAAATTTTTGTTTACTAAATTTGAGAATGGAAATTGGGAATGTGCTAAAGAGACAACAACCTGACTAAAGAACAGAAAACAGTTGACAAAATTTGTCGTCTTTGTACTGTTTATTGCACACACAAAAACATTGCGGTAGGGGCTTTGCCCATTGTTAAAGGCCGTACGGTGACCTATAATAGTTGTTAATTTCTGTGTCATTTGGTCTCTTGTGAAGAGTTGTCTCATTGGCAATTACACCACATCTTCTTTTTTATATTAACCGAACAATTATAATTAATCTGCCCCGTCATTTTTTCAGTACTGCACGAGATTTTTTTTCTCGCTGAACACTTCGAAGTAACAAGAGTCACAAGAACAGTCATTGGAACTTTATATAGGGGGAGGGGGTCTATATAGTTCAAATGAACTCGTAGTGACTCAGTATTAAAACATCAAAGGATCTTATTTTGCCGCAACTGTGAATTAAAAAAATCAGAACTCGACTGGCTCTCTCCAACGTAAATTTCGTGACACCCTATGTTAATTTATAGTTAAACCTGATTATTTTATGAGGCGACCATTTTACTTTCACAGCTGGAGAAAAAGGGTTGTGTTTTTTTTTGCATCAAAAACAAAATTCCCCTAACGTGTGTATACTACGGCAGACACGTGGAAAAGCCTTTTTATAGAAGTTTTTTTACAACAATAACTTAATGATTGATTGATTGATTGATTGTTGTTTGTTTAACGCCACATGAGCACAACAAGGCTATATCGCGGCGAGATATCATTTAATAAATTGTTTCTTATCTTACCTCCATTTGCTTGAAATAAAATGCCCAAATGTGATGGCGACCTGGTCCTTCCAAAATCAAAATGAAAATGAACAGGTTAAAATCGTGCCATATTTATCTCGATTTAGCTGAAAACTTTCCCGTTGCTCGCCTTAATTTAAAACAATTTGTTGCTTTATAAAACAATATATCGAAGAAAAAAAGGCAATTTATTATTATTGCATGATATTTTTATTGACTTATGAATTAATCTTAAAATGTTTTCTCGTTTTGATAATTTGTCGCGTTATTTAAAACGATTTATTTTTATGGCGATAAAAAACAAATCGGCTAAATGCCTTGTTAGGCATTTTGTCGAAAAAAATAAATCGCAGTAATAAGAAAAAAAAAGGCAATTTATTATTATTGCATGATATTTTTATTGACTTATAAATTAATCGTAATTTCTTTTCTCGTTTTGAAAATATGTCGCGTTATTTAAGACGATTTATTTTTAAGGCGATAAAAAACAAAGCGCCTAAATGCCTTGTTAGGCATTTTGTCGAAAAAAATAAATCGCAGTAATGAGAAATAAAGTATTTTCTCGCTAAAAGTTATATCGCCATCTTGGATTATAAGTATTAAAACGAGGGTAATATACGCTTCCGTATAATTGTGTTGAATTTAACGCGTTAATGTGATAGATTATGACACATGTGGCCAGTGCGACGGGTATTTTATCGCGAAAAACGTCTTTTTTCACCTACGGGTTAAATCCCAAACTTGATAATTGCAAAGTTTAACGCGTTAAATATATTTATTTCTATACGTGTTAAAATCTCGTTTTAACGCGTTAAAACTGTATTTATCGCGTTAAATGTGATTTTATCGCGTTAAATGTTAACGCGTTACTTTATCGGGTTTTTGACATGATCGGCCTTTCATACGATAACGTCGTATATGGCGCAACTTTGTCATGTATTGTTCAGAACGTTACCGTTGGGTCAATATTTTAAGCGTGAACCCAAAAGTGTACATTTATGAGTTCTTAACTGGAAGAATTAATATGTCTAGATATGTTTATTTATAAGAGTGTATGATTATAAGCATTTTGAGTCGAGGACTCCTATATTTTATGTAAGCATTTCACGTTATGGTTTTCTTCCTGCTTAGAATATTTACTTCCGGTAATTTGAAATAAATACCAGTGCAACGTCCCGTTCGTCAGTCTTTTCTGTGTTTACATTTGGCTTGCAGTAAGGATCATCCCGGGGTTCCTAGAGGTAAGAAGCAGCGCATAAGCTGTATGCCTCGCATTTTATATTACAAGTAAGGGTTATAATTTAGAGGTAAGAAGCAGCGCAGATAGCTGTATGCCTTGCATTTTATTTATATTGTCATTGAAATATTTAAAATAATCCCAGTTGACCCGTACGAAAATACACGAGAAAGATTATTATTTAAGTATCTTCGCCCCGTATGTTTATTATATATTATTGTTGGAATATTGTACTTGAATGGAAATATATCGGCTGTTTAATAAAAGTATCATTTTTACTATTGATCATTTATTCAACCCTCCCTCTAGCCAATGTAGAAAGTAAACGCATAATAAACCGCACATCAAAAGTCAGTTCAAGAGAAGTCCGAGTCCGATGTCAGAAGATGTAACAAAAGAAAATAAAGAAAATGACAATAATACATAAATAACGACAGACTACTAGCAGTTAACTGACATGCCAGCTCCAGACCTCAATTAAATTGATTGACAGATTATGTCTTCATCATATGAATATCAGGCACACAATCTCCCGTTAGGGGTTAAGTATCATACCATCATAAAATATATGAGACGAGCATAACCCGTGTCATGCCAACAACTGGTTTTTAAATAAATGTGTTTAGTTCCGATGCAAAGACCCTATAAGTGAATCAATATCAAAGCCAAAATATGCAATCTTTAATGACCTGACAACATTTCTAAATACGTCTATCTAAAAGAGGGACGAAAGATACCAAAGGGACAGTCAAACTCATAAATCTAAAACAAACTGACAACGCCATGGCTAAAAATGAAAAGGACAAACAAACAAGAGCACAACAACTGGTTTTTAAATAAATGTGTTTAGTTCCGATGCAAAGACCCTATAAGTGAATCAATATCAAAGCCAAAATATGCAATCTTTAATGACCTGACAACATTTCTAAATACGTCTATCTAAAAGAGGGACGAAAGATACCAAAGGGACAGTCAAACTCATAAATCTAAAACAAACTGACAACGCCATGGCTAAAAATGAAAACGACAAACAAACAAGAGCACACACGACACAACATAGAAAACTAAAGAATAAACAACACGAACCCCACCAAAAAACTAGGGGTGATCTCAGGTGCTCCGGAAGGGTAAGCAGATCCTGCTCCACATGTGGCACCCGTCGCGTCGTGTTGCTTATGTGATAAAAAATCCGGTAAATAGTCTAATTCGGTAGGTCACATTCATGAAAGGGAAGAGGATTGTAGTTACGACGTAAGGAACATATCCGATATCATTTGTGAAACGGTTATTCCATAACGGTCAGTTAGTTAAAGGATATTGCTAACTTCTTATCTTTCTTCCTAAGAAGTTCTTGCAAAAGTCAGCCTCATAATAATAAAGAAACAAGTCGGCAAGTAGAGGGGCACAATTTGTTCCCATTGGAATGCCGACAGTCTGTTGAAAAACACGTCCTCCGAACGTAACAAATATGTTGTCAATCAAGAAATC
The DNA here is from genome assembly GCF_963676685.1 of Mytilus edulis. Classification (NCBI taxonomy): domain Eukaryota; kingdom Metazoa; phylum Mollusca; class Bivalvia; order Mytilida; family Mytilidae; genus Mytilus; species Mytilus edulis. Next base: position 38,588,565 of record NC_092353.1, read on the forward strand.
AAGCATCTTGATAATATCAGTTTCAGAGAATTTTTTGTTCGAATCAGAGTGATCCTTTACAAAGTAGGATTTATCCCTCCCTAAGACAAGATACTTGTATCTACGTTGGCCATTCTTTTTTACGAAGCAAATCAATACCAACTCTTTCAATTGGTCTTTTAGTTTGGAATGTGGAATACTAGTATAAAGAGTAGAAAAGTCAAATGTTTTAATACTGTTACATATCTAAAGGTTTTGTTAGCTTTTATAGTTTCTTTTTAGGCATTTTAAAGTAGCATTGTTTATTCTAGCTACCTGTCAAATGAGTCTTACAAAATATAATGCTAACACGTCCACTCTATTTCCTCTGATACTTAATATGATATTATCTCTGCTTCTAATTACTTTTTATTGGTAGAATCGTGGTACAGGGCTGTCATTGAATGAAATCATAGATGTTTAGGGATAAACTGGTACAAAGAATACGTATATATATTTATTTTGTTAAAAAGTGATATACTCAATTTGCTATTACCTTTGTTCTGAAGTTTATGAATTAAAAAACAATCATGATATGTCATTATTTCTACTCCATATTTTTATTTGATTACATCACAATGCATTGAACTAAAGACATTTATAGTTATAAACAGAAAATTTAACAGGTTGTGAACCTTACTGCAGACATTGTTACGTTTCGAAACGTTCTGTAGGATTTGCTTCAAATATTGGACCTTGTTGAATACTGTTCTTAATGTACTTGATGATTTTTATAGTATTGTTTCTACTGAATTCACATCCCTGTTCAAATATTTGTGAGTAATGATTCGATAGGAATTCGTGAACAGGATAAAAAGAAACGAGTACTGATTTCTCATTAATGTTATTCGCTTTATATCCAAAAGACCATCCCATATTTGTATGATTAGTTGCCATGGATGTATCACAACAAATCGCAGTCCAATAAAAATCCGGTACATTTACTCTGTTTTCATATTCGTTTTTAGTTTTTTGTTTCCCCTTGGATGTTGTTACAGTCTTTTCTATTGTTCGCGTAATGAATTTATCGTTGCTAGGTTGTACTCCTATGACAACATAGCTTTTTGCTCCAGAAAAATTACATTTATCTCTTACAGCGTTCACAAGACCATTCTCCATAATGTTCCATGTTACCTGGTTGAATGGTCCATATTGAGGAGCAATATTAGTGAGCGTGTTGGTTGCATATCTACTGTTCTTATTTTGTGTGTTGAATATTTGGGGGTTTAAATGCCCTCTGTCGTAACCACTGTCTTTGTAGTCTATATCCAGTGCTTGATATTTTCCAAATTTTGCTTTATGCACATTGTTAAAATTATGTTCACGGTTATCAACCTCAATCATATTTTTTCCGCCTCTACCTGCAAGTTTTGGTTCGATAAAAAACTTGTCATCGAGACGGTTGTCGTAGCTGTTTTGATCAGGCGGGATTAGTTGTACTGCACTGTATACTGGGATTCTATTAGTTTTATCATAGAGAGTAGCATAGAAATCCTGATCATTGTACTTTTGACATATGTAAACAATATCTGCAGCAGGATTCCTTATACTTGGTCTTTTTCCTTTGTAAAAGAATCGACCACATCTGGACAAACTATCAAAATTGTTTACCACCTCGGTTTCAATTACTCCTACATGTAAATACACACAAAACATAAACACATATCTATAATGCATCGTCTATACCTGCAAATAAAAACAAAATTGTTTTATACAGAAATAAAAGGTAACGGGTCAGAGTAGCAACTAAGTACGATCCTACATAACAGTGTTTGTGAACACGGCCATGTAAAACTTCAATGAATTATATACTAAAGTTTCTGATTTCTAAAAGTAAATCAGGTAGGAATGAAAATCAACAAATAGGTTTGCATTGAAGTCGAATAGAAATTTTTTTACTGAATTTACCCCCTGAAGAAGAACACAAGGCAATACCTCTGGTTTGTTTTAGTCCAGTCGATTTGTGCCGATTTTTGACAAAATTGCTCAGATTGTGGTAAAAGCATGAAATTTGGCATAGTAGTAGTATATGTCATGGACAACATTTTAAGCTATGGACCCAATATGAAAATTGAAATTGGCGGAAGAGGCGGCCATTTTAAAATGGCGGCCGTTTGATGTTAATAGATTAATAATAGAAAATCATCAAAATGATATAAGAGAAGGTATTGACATGAAATATGGTTGATAGAATAACAGTGCTGAATCCAATTGTCTTGTAGAACAAAACTTTTGGAAATATTACCCATATTAAATGGCGGCCATCTTGAAAAATCTTTTTTTTAAGCCAAAATATGTAGTCATTATTCGATATAATAAAAAAATGCATTGTGGAAGATAGAATCATATTCAAAACAGTGTGGATGTGGCCATTGATTGACGACCTAAATTATCACATTGACTGGGACAGATTAGGTGAACGTTTGTCTGTAACGACCACTGCTCACTACTTACTTATTATAAAATTTAAACTGTGGGGTCACCAAATGATCTTAACGCCTTTAATAATAAAAAAACTCGAAAAATTAATCAGGAATAACCTTTATGTTTTGATTTATATTATTTATATAAATCAAAACATCGTGTTATTCCTGACTAGTTTTTCTAATTACTTTATTCAGGTGTTGAGAACCTTTTGTGACCCCACAGTTTAAGTGTCTTTAACAAATACATAGTGAGCAGCGGTCGTTACAGACAAACGTTCACATAATCTGTCCAAGTCAATGGGATCATTTAGGGCGTCAATCAATGACCACAGCCACACTGTTTTGAATATGATTCTATATACCAATTACTCTGAAAGCAATATTCGTGCAACCGCTTGTTCAACATAGAATAACAGGAGAATTTTATTTTATACGTAGAAATAAAGCAAGAAAATATTTGTATACCTGTCGTTTATAACAGTTGGCTGATTACTGGATAATTCGTTTTGTTGATATTGTTCAATTGAAACAACTTTCAAAAACCTTGATTGCAGACATAATGAATTGTATATCATACAAGTAATGTTATAAGAACACCAACTGCTCAAATGTTCTCAATTGACGTTAAAAATATCTAACAATACATTAAATTGCATGTACATGTTTTGTCAAACCACACTCTGTTTATCATATTCTATTACATTATCCTCCACATTAAGATAGAGTAGTACAACTTAATACTGCCTTTACACATTTACATTTCCTTAGTAATCGTGTTCAATTTGACTTATAAGTCAAGGGCTTGCTGCAGGAAATTAGTATATAGTCATATGGTTTATTCATCACAATTGACAAGGACTGTCATCTGAGAACATCATATATTTTGATTTTTTGGTAGCCATCTTGAATGATGGCCATTTTGAAAACATGAATTTCCAATATATCATTATTCGCTAATCTTATTAATTCACTGTTTACATTCATACTTTTTTTACTAAATTATATTGGATATTCACGAAAAGGTCAGATAAGGCATGCACATGTTTAAAAAAATTAAGATATCAGTTTCAAAATTTCTGTACTTACACGTTTGCCTAAGTAACTTTTTAAAACAGAAATTACGTATATATTATATGATTTATGACCGAAGGTTATTTTTTGGGAAAAAATCAAAATTGTAGATTTCGAAAACACTGGAACTAGATATAAGAAAAACATAATGGGCAATTAGACTGGAAGGATTGTGTGAAACGGCAAGAGAGGACATGTAAGGGTTTGCAATGCCAAGCAGATACAAACAGAACAGTCATAGACATTTGAGCTGGCAATCACTCTTTTGATGCAAGCATACGAAAATGTTGGGTCTTGAATTGGTTTTCCATTCGTTCAATTTGAAACAGTTGAATGAGGGCTATGGAACTGCAGAAGCACTCCAGAATCACAAAGCAAAATGGCACAAATCATGTCTAACACATTTTCAGACCCCAAAATATTTCATCAGCAAAAGGGAAAACATACTTCTGATGTTGAAAATAAGTTGCCAATTGAAAAGAAACAATAAGTAACCAGACACTGTAAAGTGGAACTAGATAAAAAAAAGAACAATGACTGCAATGTATTTTTTTCTGCGGTGATGTATCTGAAGATCTCTATGATACATTTTCAAATCGACAAAAATAGGACATGACTGTGCACTTGTACTACAAGACATATTCCCTAAGCCAAAGTAAGAGTTTGAGATGTCAAATTAATAGTATCATGGTTGATGATTGATGAAACTTGACAACATAGCAAATATGCAGAATAAAAGACACAGAAAAAAAGTCAGGAATCTTTTATCCTTTTATGGAGTTGTGCTTTTCTAAATAAGGAAATACATTGATGGCACACGGTCTGGAAGAAGTATTGTACCAATCTTGCAGATCACGCTAAATTGCACAGTAAACGCCTGGAAGATCTTGGAGTTATCAAGAAAGGAAGAACTGATACAACGCAGTTAATAAAATTGGAATGTAGCTGCCATAGGATATCTATAAGCATACAAGCAAGATAAATTAGTGCTCTTGATTTTCAACAAATGTTATCGTGAAGCTGTGAAACAGACATAATAATAAAAGGGTAAAAATGAAGGCATCATCATAGCCATAGCAGGCAAAATATATATGCTTGATACTAAGAATAACTTTACTCATGTTACAGGGACACTCAATAACAGCTGTTGACACGAATCAGTTCAACAGATATAAGTTTCCTTAGTAAGAATGATACAAGATGGCCAATCTTCAAGACACAGTCCAGAAATATCGTTGAGTGGCAGACAAGACTTACCATTTCTCAGGTATAATTATAGTTCAATTGTGCAACTTGTCGTTGAAAGGATACAACTGCAACTTATCAGTCCTCAAATAGAGAGTAAGATGTCTCAAAGATTGTGGAACTGATTCATTTGAGAAGCCTGCATTGAATGTCACTGTAAACCTTTTTATAGTAACAAGCTTTACTCTTCAAACTATTCTAATTACTTTGACTATGAAGAGGCCTTCATCATCACGACTAAAAGATATGGCCTGTTTCAGAACTTCCCCAACATGTTCGTTGAGAATCCGGAGAAAGACGCAACCTTTCATGTGTGCTTGCATATCATCTATGGCAGCTAGTATTCAATTTTTCAGAAGTGTTGTATTAATCATTCCTTCCATGACAACTCATATTTACTAAGAACGTTTACTGTACATTTTACCAATATCATCAATTTCAAATATTAAAACAATATATGTTCACGAGTGTGAGCCGTCACTGTTTCCTATCAATTTGGCGAGGCAAATTCCTTGGATAACAGATTCTTGACTTTTTTTTCTGTGTCTCGAATTCTGTCTATTTGCCCTGTAGTGCAGTTTTAACAAACATTTAGCATGATATCTGCTCCTGAAACATTTAGCATTATATCTTCTCCTGAAATATTTATCTCCAGCACTGAGTCTTGCTAAAAGAACAATGGTTAGTAGTTCAAGTGACAGTCACATACTCTATTGTCAATCATAATTGTCGAGACTTCATGATGATAGTCAGATACCTCATCACAATGAAAGAAAAAAAATCCTGCAATCATATTGTTCTTGTTAATTCATCACAACCGTGGCTGGTTATTTTACTGGTATTTTCAATCCGTGGCTCATCTTAGACTTTTTTTGTTTTCCTGACAAAATATATTTTGATCTTAAGATTTGCTTTGACAGGATAAGTACCTTTTGCCTTGTGATTCTCTTATTGACTGATTACCAGCTCAAATTTTTATGTCTGCTCTTTCTGTACTTGATTGGCATTGTAAATCCTCATGTGTCCTCTCTTGGCGTTACGGAATTCTTTCCGTTCTATTTATTATTTTTTTCAGCGCCATTGACCTAATACCTACATATTATTCCTTTTCAACATACAGTGGTCATAACTTATATTGTATATACGCATTTTTTGGTGTTAAAAATGTTACTAAGCCCTAAATGCTAAACTGCAATTAAAAGAATTTACGCGTATTTTTTAAATACATTTATTTTTTAACATATGCATGCCTTATTTTAGCATTTGGTGAATATATCCTATATGAATAGCAACAGTCATATAAATAAATGATAAGAAAAACTAGTTGTAAATTCATATAAAACTTAGTATTAATTTAAAAAACAATTTAGGATAGCGAATAATGATATATTTGAAATTTACGTTTCCAAAATGGCCACCATTCAAGATGGCCACCTAATACTTCAATAGTCCTCAGTTATTATTCTTTGTCATAAGATATACGAAAGTTTATCAAAATTGGTAAAGTAATATATTTTTCATATTTTTTTGATAATTTTTATTGATTTTTTGGACATGATTTCAAAATGGCCGCCCATAGCCGCCATTTTGATTTTATGAATTGGGTCCATAGCTATAAATGTTAGTTATGACCTCAACTAACACTCTGTAAAATTTTATGCTTTTACCACAATCTGAGCAATTGTTTCACAAATCGACTTGACTATTTATTTCGACCTCAAATTAAATTCTACTACACATTCATGATTTCATTTTAAATACATGATACTGTAACTCATTAATATAACGTATTATATGATTGAGTTAATAATGATCTATTTAAATACAAGTAGTATAAATTTGGTGGTATTTATATCTGGAAATGATAGAATGTCAAATTATGTCGAATACATATTTTTGTCTCTATCTTAAATAAGTTTGAATGTCCCTCAGGTTTCTTTCGCCCCTCTTTTGTTTGTGGAACAAGCCGGAGTACGTTTTTTTCCCCACTGAGGGATAACAGAACATTGCCATCAATTTTGATCAAACCTATTTAATCCTCATATGAATTTCAATCTCGTTTTTCAGATAATAATATGTTGACAAATTATAAACATTCTAACATATCAATATCTTGAGTTATCGGATATATGTTTTTTGAGAAAGCACAAAAAGAGGAAAAACACAGTTACAAGTTCTAATCACGTGACAATATACAACATCTGTAGTCATTTGTACTTTACATTTGTCATAATAGTTTCGTTCTTCCGATATATATGGAAAGAATATCACGGTCAAATATATCAAAAAGACCTTTAAAAATGTGTTTACTTGTCAAATCGGTGCAATATTGATTCCCGAATATTTACTTACTAAGTATCTCTCATTTGCTCTCCATTTTTATAAATTTGAGGAAAAAAAAACAAATGTTAGATTTATTACATTTGTAAAAAAACATTCTAAATGTCGTTTTTAATGTATTTGAGTAATAAGGTAATAAGTGAGTTCACAACCCAGCTTTCATTTTTTTTTAATGAAACCTAATAAAACTGAAAGTAAAACAGATCTAAGAAGATGTGGTATGAGTGCCAATGAGACAACTCTCTATCCAGGTCACAATTTGTAAAAGTAAACAATTGTAGATAAATTACGGTCTTCAACATAGAGTCTTGGCTCACATTGAACAGCGAGCTATAAGGGCCCCAAAAATGACGTGTGTAAAACCATTTAAACGAGAAAACCAAGGGTATAATCTATATAAAAAACGAGGAGAAACGAGAAACACCTATAAACCACATCAACAAATAACAACTACTGAACATCAGATTCTTGATTTCGGATAGGTGCAAACAAATGCAACGGGTTTAAACGTTTGAATATGTACCAACTTTCACCCTTATCTGAAACAATAGTGTAATATCACGACATAGAAAGACACACTATGCAATATCAACTGGAATAGCTTAACTCAATCAAAAGACATATTAAGACTAGTGAACATACACTGAACGAATAAATTTGTTTTATAATACAATGTTAATTCAAACTCAATAAAGTAAGGGGTGAATAAATACAGGCAACAAAAGTATACCGCTTTGAAATGTTAAACAATAAAAAAAACCACCAAAAAACCTTGAGCAAAAAGGCGCCATATACAATACTATACATATAATTATTCACTTACCTTATTAAAATTTTTTGCACAAAGTCTATCCTGACTTCTAAATTTTATTTATATAGTGCATTTTACATAACATATGATAAATAGGATGATAAAACAATGGGATTTGTGAGTTGGATGGTGGAATTAATCATTAGCGTCATATAACATGTACCAAAGTTCAATGGGCAAAGCTTGTTTAGTTATCTTTATTCTATTTAACTCTAAACATAATAAGTGAGGGTCATTTATGAAATTATTTTGTAATATATCTTGAACGCAAACAAACAGTATACTAATATATTACATACGTGCAACCCTAAATGGATAGTTGTACTTAAAAGCACCTTTTGAAGGCAGTGTTATTAAATTGGGGTTTAAGTGTAAAAATTAACGAAAAAATAGTGCTGTCGATACACTTTTTACTACGGTGTTTATAAAGTTATTGCGTATCCAATTGTCAGATAATTTTCTCTTCATTTTAGGTACTAACATATTATAAGGACGAACACCACCCTTTCTTAGTCCCAATTTCTGTTCACGCAATTTGTATTTACTTTCATAATTACGACTATTTTACTGATTTTGTATCATTGATGAATACCCCATATCTTTTTTTTCTAACATCATTCTGCAAATTGATAATCGATTTGAAAAACAAGCAACTTTTTGAGGAAAGTATTCCTTTATCTAAATAAAAGTAAATCACCATTTGTTCACATCACTAGGCAGATCGTTAGAAAACTGTTTTTTTTAAACTTATGAGTGGAGTAAACAATTTATAAGATAAGCTATTTTATCGTGTGTTTTTCTATGTTGTAATGTTATGCTATTGTTTCAGAAAAAGGGAGAAGGTTTGGTACCATTAAAACGTTTAATCCCGCTGCAAATGTTTGCACCAGTCCTAAGTCAGGAATCTGATGTACAGTAGTTGTCGTTTGTTTATGTAATTTATAGGTGTTTCTCGTTTCTCGTTTTTTATATAGATTAGACCGTTGGTTTTCCCGTTTGAATGGTTTCACACTAGTAATTTTAGGCCCTTTGTAGCTTGTTGTTCGGTGTGAGCCAAGGCTCCGTGTTGAAGGCCGTACATTGACCTATAATGGTTTACTTTTATAAATTGTTATTTGGATGGAGAGTTGTCTCATTGGCACTCACACCACATCTTACTATATCTATTCATTTATTTTGATATCCGACAAATGAAAAACGCTTGTGTGTTAAACTGATTCAATTCTTTAGAATGACGTGTATTTTTTTTTTCAAATCTGCCATTCTCGGCACTTTTTTCGTATAAAAGTCACAGCTTCTCGCTTCAGCATTTGTGTGTCATTTCAAAGTAATATAGAAAAACAAAAATTTAAGGGAATATGCTGACAGGTTTTGTTCCCTTCTTTATTAGAAAATGTGTGTCCATGTTAAAGGTCAGGATGGTCATTTCAATATTGAACTCTCAGTTGTAAAATATATGTTTGCCATATTTAATTGCTTTGTTTGATTTCTTTTAATTGTGTTTACATAGAAGAAAAAGGAGTCATGTAATTGGATTTTAGAAATTGAGAAAAACAATTAATATCCCAATCGGCGAAGTCCGTATATAGAATGATATGTTACCTCTTATGTCTGTTTGCTTTGATCACACATCGTTGTCAACATCATTGAATTTTTAAGCGACTCTCATACAAGTGAGAGGTTCGGCTAGCCATAAATCCAGGTTTAATCAACTATGTTTTACATAAGAAAAACCTATTCCAAGTCAGGAATATGACAGCTGTAATCAAATCATTTGACGTGTTTGAGTTTTTGATTATGCCATTTGACTACGGACTTTCCGTTTTTAATTTTCTTCGGAGTTTTCTGTATTTTTGTTATTTTTCTTTTTGAACTCGCCAACAAACTAGTCTCATAATGTGGCACTGAAAAGTGCGTTTCGTCCCCAAAACAACTGCATAAGACTCTTCAGATTGATCTTTAATTATGTGCAAAGAAATATATCATAGTATGGTACTCACACTCAAAATTTGATAAATCTATCATTGAAAGCAATGTTTTTGTCAATCAAATTTATCACATTAATGTAACATCTTTGGAGATTTTATTTTTATGTAAGATATTATTTTTATTTTATTTTATGAAATTTACATGCTTGCCTGAGGACTTAATTTAATGCAAAGTTACTTAAACTTTCGCAATAGCCTCATTTAAAAATCTTGTCACGATCATGTAGATACATATATGAGCTACACCCTTACATATCCCTTGACCTCCTGTTTGTTAACGACATATATGTTTTTAGTTTATGAAAAAATAAATCCACGATTTATATATTTTTAAAGTAAAATAGTAGAATTCTGTATACCGCTATGCTGCTCGTAGAAAAGAAAACAAATGGCATTAATATACAATAGACCCATGCACTCGTACCTATAACTAATTTATATGTGTCTAATATATGTTCATTAAATAAATGCATACATTTTTTGAATAGTTTAACATGTGTTTTAATATAAATGCATTGGATAGTTTAAAGAATTAGATCGATTAGAAACGCCAAATTGTCAATAATACTTTTTTAATTGATTAGGGTATTTTATTGGGTTTGATACTTATCAATGAAAAATACACTTAACCTATTCTTAATTTGATGTAGTGTTACATCATTGTCCCAGGATAGGAGAGGGTTGAGATCCTGGGTTTGGATTCGATTAAACCCTACAACATGCTGTATGTGTGTGCCTGTCCTAAGTCAGGATCCTGTAATTCAGTGGTTGTAGTTTGTTGTTGGTTTATCGTTTGAATTGTTTTACATTTTCATTTTGTTGCCTTTTATATCTGTCTATACGGTATGGGCTTTTCTCATTGTTGAAGGCGGTAAAGTGACTTATAGTTGTTAATTTTTATGTCATTTTGGTCTCAGTTGAAGAGTTGTCTCATTGACAATAATATACTACGTCTTCTTTTTTTTTATATAAGAATCACATTGGACATTTTGAATCAGAATCTATCGATCGCTTGGGGAAACCTCCTTTCTGAGGATGCAGTTTTTTGTATCCACAAAGCTATCATTCATTCATTCATATCTTTAATTCCTCATAAATGAGATTCAATGAACATACAATTAATAAATATAAGCAAACGTTACAACATAATTACACACAAATTATAAGTATAAGAGCAAAGTATAAGGTAAATACACAAAAGATGATATATAAATAATCTATAAAAGCAATGTTTAATGTATAACTGCAGTGACACATCATGTATTGACACATCGTGTATTGACACATCTAATAACACTGTCTAAGAGATCGACTATATTCTGCTACACACTGAATAACATGTGCATGACACAGCTTGAGAAATTGAACCGATTCATCTATGCTTGAAAAAATTGTCAGTGGTTTTCGACCGAGTAACATTTGAAACAGGATTTCGTCGTCATACATGTTTAATTCACAGTAAAGCTGCACTTGAAAATTGTCACTTAAAATGTCCCACCAGACTTCTCGCTGTGCATTAGTACTTGGACAATTGCAACAAGCGTGTACATAAACATCTTTAAAATTCCTTGAACATATATCACATATATCACTTGTTGTATTTGGTATTTCAGTTAGTAATTTAGTGATTAAAAAAGAATTTTTAATCTCATTAAAAGAATTTGAGTGTTTCCAAAATTCTGTAATTGTCACTGACGTATGAATATTCCTGAAACGTGTGAAGCTGTCATCTGAAATAACACGGTTTAACCAATTGTTTAACTGTATACTATCGACTGCGCTATAAACAATAGACTTCCAAATTTGTTTTGTTGGAAATGTTCCATCTTCAATATAGTCAAGAAGGTAACTCATAAGTCCATACTGTTTTAAAATGTCAACGATATCAGGAATAAATCCGTAGTGTTTCCTTTGAGAGTCTATAAAGAAAGTAAACAATCTGGTGAGAAATATTCTCTTAGAAAGAGAGGAAATGTCTAAAGTACACAGTTTTTGTAGGAAAATAAGTTTTCTTTTGTCTATATATCCTGTTATTGGGTGAATACCAAGAATACTTTCGCACATATCAGATCGAGTCGACGTTTTCAAGTTGAGAATATGTTTCACTATAAAATGTTGAAACCGGTTTAAAGTAGCTTTATCATAAGATTTCATGTTATTCCACATCTCACACCCGTATAAAACACTGGGTAGTATCACAGTTTTATATAGTTTGAGTAACACACACGGGTTTGTTGCATTTGTCTTTATGCCATTCAACGCAAAGTATGCGTTTCTGCCTTTTCTGCAGGAACTTTCAGTTCTTTGATTTGATTTAAATCGATAGTTTAATTCTATACCTAAGTGTAGATAGTTATTTGCTATCGGAATACGTTCATTACCAATAAACCATGGAAAATTGACATTGATCTCTCTCGTATTCACAGAAAATTGAATGATACATGACTTATTTGCATTGAAGCGAAAACGCCATTTCTTTGAATATTGGTTACACACATTAAGCATACGTTGTAAGGATGCTGGAGATGTGGCAATACATGATATGTCATCTGCAAGAGCAGGTGCACAACAATTGATATTGAAAATACCTGTATTTGGATTAAATTTTTCCAGATCACATATTAAATCATTTATAAATACTAAATACAATAAACCTGAGAGCACACCTCCTTGTCGTACACCTTCTAATACAGGAAAAAAACTTGATTGACATTGATTGACAATAACTGCACTTTTCGTACTATAATGACAGTCATTAATTAATAACCATAGTTTACCATTTACACCAAGTTTAAACAGTTTGTACATTAAACCTATCCTCCATACCGTATCAAAAGCTTTCCTGCTATCAAGGAATGCTACAAAAATTTTACTAAATAATTCAATATTATGAAATATAGTTTCATGTAAATTAAAGGATGCAGTAAGACATCCGAGATATTTCTGAAAGCCTTGCTGCTGAGGGTTCGGAAAGACACTTCCATCAAAGACATATAACAACAATCTTGATTTAATAACATGCTCAAACACTTTGAGAACACATGGAAGTAACGTAATTGGTCGGTAACTGTCCGGTGAGGTCTTCGGTTTATTGTTGCCTTTAAATAATGGAACAAGGAGACCTAGTTTCCATCCATTAGGGATACGACCTTTACTCACAACTAGATTGAATAACGATGTTAAGCATCGGACTAAAGTATGTCCACCATACAACAGATGTTCATGTTGAATTTTGTCATGGCCACTAGCTTTTCTACGCTTCAAGAGTTTAATTATACCATCGACTTCACTTTCTTTGATAATACCACCTGGTAAATACGCGTTTTGTTCATAACAAGATTTTAATATTTTATTGTAATCAAGTTCAATCTGTTGTCTCGTGTCATTATCATACATTTCATCACTGTCCGGCTGGTAGAGTTTCGAAAAGTAGTCCATAAATGCATTAGCGATGCTCTCGGGAGTGTTGCATATTTTATCATCTTGGATTATTTCAGGATAAATTTTGGACGAGACAGTTTTATTACGTTTAATAAGTTTCCAAAAAAGACGGATATCGCATTCAGCTGCCTTATTAATGTCATCGTTAGTTTGTTGTATATATTGTTCATACGCAGCCTGTTGTATATTTCGGAATTCATGTTTTGCTCTTTTGTATAACTTATATGAATCATAATGCATACCTCTAGGGCGACCATCAATAACCCAGGCTTTTCGTAATGTTCGTTCCTTCTCGTGGGCAATCTTAACACCAGATGTCCAATACGGTTTAGTAAAAGGATTAAAACTGCACTTGGGGACTGTTTTATCCGCTGCAGCATGTAAAATAGTCACCATATCATTGTATAAAGTATCAATATCTGCATTATCCGAGTCCATTTTCTTTATCAGAATTTGTAACGGTTCGTGTAAAAATTGTTTATACAGTTCGATTTGATCGTCCGTTATTTTATGCCATGCTGGTAGCTTACTAAATGAATTCAATATTTTATGCGGATTATGTTGCAACACTATTTCGGCTAAAATTGGTAAATGATCGGATGTACTACTAACCGAACCCTCGCTAAGTATTTCATAAGACTTAAGCTGCCTATATATACTATCATTCATAAGAATATAATCAATCATTGATGTCTTATTAATAAATGTATAATCTGGCCCTTTATGTTTAATTTTTCCACCTGAAAATAGCAATTGATATCTTTTAACAAATTTTATTAGCTCCGCAGATTTGTACTTGTTTGAACATAATTTATCTTTCTCAAGACAACTGGCATTTAAATCCCCTGCGATTATAACATTGCCATAATTACTATAATGAGTATATAATGCATCTAATATATTAAGTTCAGTTCTATAGTTATCTACAGATTCATCAGATGGTAAATATGCACCGAAAATAAATAATGACCCTTTAGATGGGGTTTTGATCTCAAGACCAACAATTCTTTCTGAGTTCGTATCATGAATTTCATTAATAGAAAATTGAAGTGTGCTCTTATACAGGATGGCAATACCACCTTTGCCATGATATGCGTTATAAAAATTAGGCAAGGAATCAGCTTTACATACACAATTATATCCTTGTTCAATACTTGACAAATAATTTAAGGATCTGGTTTTAAGTTTATGTTCAGAGATAATACAAACATCACAATCAGTACTTCTTAATAAATTACTCAAACATACAGTAGAAGACATAATACCTCTTACATTCCATGCTAAAAGTTTTAGACTAGACATTATAAGAAACAAGGTAACCAAGGTAACAAGGGAAAATAATATTTGACACTGCATTTTGATTGTTTATTATGAGTCTGGTTCATGATGAGCATCATCCGTAAAGCGTTGATTCCATTCACGGTTGCTTAACCATTTTCTACAATACACGCCTTTCGGCCAAAAGTTTTCTGTTTCAACAATTTCCGCACAGTTTTCTGCGATGTTAAGCTTCGCAGATATCCGACGATCATTGTTCCTTGTGCTAAACAAACGTAAGTATGTCACATGTACATTTTTAGTTTCTAAGTAACTTAAAATTCCAGCTCGCGTAGATTTTGAGTCAATTCCTGACAAGTAATACCTAGCCGTTCTATTCTTTGTAACACCCGTAAAAAAGTTTTCATTTGTCGTTTCAACGTGGCTAGTGACTCCTTCAAGTCGAACAGGAATTTTATAAGTAATGTTTTCCGTATTTGGTTTTGATATGTCTCTGTTTCCTTCGTTTTGCGTTTCGTGCGTCTTGTACGGTAAACCTGTAACATTATCACTATTGTCAGTACCGTTAGAATATCTTTTTTCTATGTTTTGTTTACAAGTTACGGGTGATCGACTTTCTGGTATTTCTATAGGTGATAACTGACCACTTCTCGTACTAGAGTGTATCTGTATACCGGTAGTATGCGGACTATCTGGGGTTCCCGGTGGGGTTACTTTAGAGGCATAAGATTGTTTTGAATTCCATTTCAACTCGCTAATATTCTTTTGTAGACTTACGCTTAATTTACTATGTCGCTCAAGTTCGGAGTCAAACCGTTTTACATTAGCTGTATACGAATTAAAGTCAAATTCACCAATAGCTTTGGATTGTTGGTTTATTAGCTTGTGGTTTGCGTCATACTGTGTAAATTTACGTTCACAATTGATTAGGTGTTGGTTTAATCGTTCATTCGTGCTCGAAAGTTCTGTTTTTAATTTGTCGTTTTCAGTTTTAATGTTTTTGATAATTCTTTTATTTTCGGTTTCGTTTTTCTCTAATAGAACTACTCTTTCAAGGAGAGTTTGTACAGTTACCCTCATTTCGATGATATTACAATCATGGGTCACAGTTTTACTTTGGTCACTAATTGAATAATGGTCAACTTTTCTGAAAACATCATCAATGCTCGAATCATCACCGTTAAGGAACATATATATTAGGTAGCAGTCTTTTGCATATTTTTGTGTAGAGGAACTTCTATTTGTGCTTTTTCGGGTAAAAAGTTTTCCAGTCGGACACCCCTGGATGGATTTCGCTCTGCTCGCTAAGATAGTACGATACCAAGTTATCGTATTCTCAGAATCATGGGTCAACTCAATGAGTTTTAATACATATGAATCTCTTGGAAGATCAGAGAGTTCTTGGTCTAACAAGGATATAAATTCTTGATTCGGCACAAAATCGGCTATTTGAGAGTTCTGCGTGTCTGAGTACTCGTCAATGGCGTCATTGTTGTTAAATTGGGGTTTAAGTGTAAAAATTAACGAAAAAATAGTGCTGTCGATACACTTTTTACTACGGTGTTTATAAAGTTATTGCGTATCCAATTGTCAGATAATTTTCTCTTCATTTTAGGTACTAACATATTATAAGGACGAACACCACCCTTTCTTAGTCCCAATTTCTGTTCACGCAATTTGTATTTACTTTCATAATTACGACTATTTTACTGATTTTGTATCATTGATGAATACCCCATATCTTTTTTTTCTAACATCATTCTGCAAATTGATAATCGATTTGAAAAACAAGCAACTTTTTGAGGAAAGTATTCCTTTATCTAAATAAAAGTAAATCACCATTTGTTCACATCACTAGGCAGATCGTTAGAAAACTGTTTTTTTTAAACTTATGAGTGGAGTAAACAATTTATAAGATAAGCTATTTTATCGTGTGTTTTTCTATGTTGTAATGTTATGCTATTGTTTCAGAAAAAGGGAGAAGGTTTGGTACCATTAAAACGTTTAATCCCGCTGCAAATGTTTGCACCAGTCCTAAGTCAGGAATCTGATGTACAGTAGTTGTCGTTTGTTTATGTAATTTATAGGTGTTTCTCGTTTCTCGTTTTTTATATAGATTAGACCGTTGGTTTTCCCGTTTGAATGGTTTCACACTAGTAATTTTAGGCCCTTTGTAGCTTGTTGTTCGGTGTGAGCCAAGGCTCCGTGTTGAAGGCCGTACATTGACCTATAATGGTTTACTTTTATAAATTGTTATTTGGATGGAGAGTTGTCTCATTGGCACTCACACCACATCTTACTATATCTATTCATTTATTTTGATATCCGACAAATGAAAAACGCTTGTGTGTTAAACTGATTCAATTCTTTAGAATGACGTGTATTTTTTTTTTCAAATCTGCCATTCTCGGCACTTTTTTCGTATAAAAGTCACAGCTTCTCGCTTCAGCATTTGTGTGTCATTTCAAAGTAATATAGAAAAACAAAAATTTAAGGGAATATGCTGACAGGTTTTGTTCCCTTCTTTATTAGAAAATGTGTGTCCATGTTAAAGGTCAGGATGGTCATTTCAATATTGAACTCTCAGTTGTAAAATATATGTTTGCCATATTTAATTGCTTTGTTTGATTTCTTTTAATTGTGTTTACATAGAAGAAAAAGGAGTCATGTAATTGGATTTTAGAAATTGAGAAAAACAATTAATATCCCAATCGGCGAAGTCCGTATATAGAATGATATGTTACCTCTTATGTCTGTTTGCTTTGATCACACATCGTTGTCAACATCATTGAATTTTTAAGCGACTCTCATACAAGTGAGAGGTTCGGCTAGCCATAAATCCAGGTTTAATCAACTATGTTTTACATAAGAAAAACCTATTCCAAGTCAGGAATATGACAGCTGTAATCAAATCATTTGACGTGTTTGAGTTTTTGATTATGCCATTTGACTACGGACTTTCCGTTTTTAATTTTCTTCGGAGTTTTCTGTATTTTTGTTATTTTTCTTTTTGAACTCGCCAACAAACTAGTCTCATAATGTGGCACTGAAAAGTGCGTTTCGTCCCCAAAACAACTGCATAAGACTCTTCAGATTGATCTTTAATTATGTGCAAAGAAATATATCATAGTATGGTACTCACACTCAAAATTTGATAAATCTATCATTGAAAGCAATGTTTTTGTCAATCAAATTTATCACATTAATGTAACATCTTTGGAGATTTTATTTTTATGTAAGATATTATTTTTATTTTATTTTATGAAATTTACATGCTTGCCTGAGGACTTAATTTAATGCAAAGTTACTTAAACTTTCGCAATAGCCTCATTTGAAAATCTTGTCACGATCATGTAGATACATATATGAGCTACACCCTTACATATCCCTTGACCTCCTGTTTGTTAACGACATATATGTTTTTAGTTTATGAAAAAATAAATCCACGATTTATATATTTTTAAAGTAAAATAGTAGAATTCTGTATACCGCTGTTCTGCTCGTAGAAAAGAAAACAAATGGCATTAATATACAATAGACCCATGCACTCGTACCTATAACTAATTTATATGTGTCTAATATATGTTCATTAAATAAATGCATACATTTTTTGAATAGTTTAACATGTGTTTTAATATAAATGCATTGGATAGTTTAAAGAATTAGATCGATTAGAAACGCCAAATTGTCAATAATACTTTTTTAATTGATTAGGGTATTTTATTGGGTTTGATACTTATCAATGAAAAATACACTTAACCTATTCTTAATTTGATGTAGTGTTACATCATTGTCCCAGGATAGGAGAGGGTTGAGATCCTGGGTTTGGATTCGATTAAACCCTACAACATGCTGTATGTGTGTGCCTGTCCTAAGTCAGGATCCTGTAATTCAGTGGTTGTAGTTTGTTGTTGGTTTATCGTTTGAATTGTTTTACATTTTCATTTTGTTGCCTTTTATATCTGTCTATACGGTATGGGCTTTTCTCATTGTTGAAGGCGGTAAAGTGACTTATAGTTGTTAATTTTTATGTCATTTTGGTCTCAGTTGAAGAGTTGTCTCATTGACAATAATATACTACGTCTTCTTTTTTTTTATATAAGAATCACATTGGACATTTTGAATCAGAATCTATCGATCGCTTGGGGAAACCTCCTTTCTGAGGATGCAGTTTTTTGTATCCACAAAGCTATCGGGTAAAAATCAAATTTAATTAGTTATAAAAGGTACAAAGATGGTAATTTAATACGCCAGACGCGCGTTTCGTCTTCATAAGACTCATCAGTGACGCTCAGATCTAAATAATTATAAAGCCAAACAAGTATAAATTTGAAGAGCATCGAGGACCTTAATGTTACTCTTGAATGCCAATTTCCCTTTGCAAGTGATCAGCTTCAAATGATGCTCACTCATATTGGGTATATATCAATTGTTTATATTTTTAAATATGTATATACGAAAAAAGTTGATTTGATTATTTAGAATATTAAACTACGCTAGCACAGTATGTAGTACTTCATTGACTGACACAGCATTGTATTTGAAATGATAAGAAGCACCTTAATCTTTTTTTCTAATTTCACTTACTAGATTCATTTGAAATCATGTAAGAAAACCTAGCTAACTTCTATTCGGACTTTTCGAATACAATTTATTTCGAATTTATTATTTTGGAACGTAATTATTTTTCCCCTCGAATTAGAGGCTTGGACATTAGAATAGAAATGGGGATATGTCAAAGAAAAAACAACCCTACCAAAGAATAGATAGCAGCTGAAAGCCGCCAATGGGTCTTCGCTTTAGCGAGAAGACCCGCAACCGGAGTAGACCCCAGTTAACCCATTAATAAAGATATATACTTGATCAGTAAATATAGACGTCATACTAAACTCCAAAGCATATAAATAAACTAAACTAAAAAAAAAACAACATGCAATACCAACAAAGGTCAGATGCTCCTGACTTTGGACAGGTGTAAACATGTCTCGGGTTTAAACATGTTTGGTGAGATCTCAACCTTCACCGATACATCTAGTCAATGTAAAAAAAAGAAGAAACACACAGCAATACGCACAATAAAATCAGTTTAAAAGAAGACCGAGTCCGATGTCAGAATAGGTAACAAAAGAAACTAAGGAGAATGAAAATGATAGATTTACACTTATTTAGTCATAATTATAAATTAACTGTTTTCAAAACTTACTACCGATAGTATATCCCAGTAATACAATGTAGGATTCTTCGGATATATTCAACAAATCCTCTCTTTGATACAAAACACTCAACTTCGAAGTTTATATAGCCTTTTTCACATTTTGATTCAAGCGTTACTGATGAGTTCTTTGTAGACGAAACGCGTGTCTGGTGTACACAATAGATGAACACCACCTAGATGATTTTTGATTATAAATGCATATTAGTAATGTATTTGTCTGATACATATATACAATTCTGACAATTCTCTTCTTTAGAAATATGTGTTATTTAAAGTTACTTTGTCATATCTTTAGTTGGACCTACTTTGTATATCGTCTGAAACTTTAATTTGAGCGAAGGAGTTCTTTCTGTCAATTGATAATTTCATTTCAAGATTTTAGTTTACCACTACAATATGAGTATATGATAAAAAAATTAATGTCCTTAATGGTAACTTATATACAGAATTTATTAGTTGAAATGGATAATATTGTAGGTAAGTGGGACCTGACAAGACGGAAAAGGTGAAATAACTTCAAGGAATATTCAAAACAGACAGTCCCTTAAAAAATGACAAAATAAAAAAACTCTATCATATCGAGGCGAAGTTTGGTATGCGTATGTTTCGTGGTCTTAAGAATATTTCAAGCACTTTAAGAGTCATTCACTGTAAGCATTAAAATCATGGTGAAATGACATGTCACAGAATGGGTTCAAAATTTGTAAAAATGTTCTAACAATTAAGATATACTCAAATATACATCAAGCTTCACTTACACAATTTTGGTACATGTAAGTAAAAAGGCTAAAATGTGCAATTGCAATTAGATGTATAATTGGCTTTTTAGAGAATACAAAAGGAAATTGTGTATGTTGTATATGACTAAGAATGGTTAAGACATATTTAAAAATTGAATTTAGAAAAATATATTATTTAGCAGTTAGGTCAAGAACCTAGCTCCATAAAGTGTAAAATTCCTTGTGTATTGGAAGAAAATTTTTATCATTTTGAAAGCTTTAAGAATTTTCAATTCAGACTTTACCGATCTGACCACAAATAATTTTTTAAAAGTTTAACCATTGCTAAATCAAAATTCAAAAAATTGAGAGGGGTATATTTGAATATTTTGCATAATTCAATTTTTCGAAAACATGATCTTTCCAAATTACTGTTTTTGATATTGTTACAAATAGAATATTGAAATTGACATTCAGAATAGAAAATGGGGAATATGTCAAAGAGATAACAATCCGACCTAAGAGCAGAAAACAGCAGAAGGTCATCAACCAGGAACATTTTCGCGGATTTCAAGTTTTCATACGAATCAGTGGTAGTGACTTGAATTCGAAGACCCTTTTGACCGCAAACCTTACAGCACATGTTTACTGTTTATTTATTTTCTCCTTTCTCTCCGCTTCGTTGGTAATAAAATCCCGTTGGCGAAGATACACAGTGTTCCTGGCGTATGACAAACACATACAAATATACATAAACAAATATGACTGGATTGATTTTTTTTTGTTAGTGTTTAATCTCAAACAAACCTGCCTTTCCCACCTAATAACATGAATAATATAGGAAAACAGTGTAACCCGAAATCAATAAAACAAACAAATAAAAGAGCTCTGCTAGTAACGAGTTTTTTTAAATGTGGTTAGTCTGTTTGATAAGCTTTAATTATTCCTCCTTTTATGTCACTGGTAAGTGTATTATCCTGATTTGTAGATTTTCTTTTTTTCTGGTTCGAAGCGTGCTGTAGGATTTGGCTCAAATATTGGTCCAGCTGTTTTTGCAATATTCTGAATAATTCTTATAGCATTATCTTTTCTGAACTGACAACCTATTATGTCTGGCCCATTTTTTCTTTTAAAATCTGCAAATATTTTGAGGTACTGATTCTTTAAAAATTTGTCCACCGGGTCAAAAGAAACATTTACGTCGGAAGCGTTAATGTTAGATGCTAAATATGCAAACGACCAACCCTCTTCATGATGATCTGAGGCAATCGCTGTTGAGGTATCACAACAAATGGCTGTCCAGTAAAATCTTGGTACATTTACTCTATTTACAGGTTTATTTTTTATTTGTTTCACAATATATCTATTGGTGCTCGGTTCAACTCCTACAACTACATAGATTTTTGCTCCCAGAAATTTACATTCTTGTTTAACAGTTTTTAATAGTGTTTCTTCCATATTATTCCATGTCCCTTTGTTGAACAGTCCATATTGAGGTGCAATATTAGTGAAGGTGTTGGTTGCATATCTACTATCAGAATCTTTTGTATTGAATAATTGGGGATTTAAATGTCCTCTGTCGTAACCACTGCCTTTGTAGTCAGTGTCTAGTGCTTGCTTTTCTCCATAGTTGGCATGCTTATTAGGTACAAACTCAATCATATTTCCTTTTTGGTGATTTACATTTTTTACTAAACTTGGCTCTATGAAAAACATATCACCATAACGGGATTTATTGTCCGAACGCAGGTCCAGTTGTGTTGCGCTGTATACAGGAATTCTATTCTTTGTATCGTAAAGCGTTGCAAAGAAAAACTTGTTGTTGTACTGCTGACATATGTTCACTATATCCTCAGAAAGATGTAAATAATTTGGAATTAATCCTTGGAAAAAGAATCTATGACTACATTCATTGAAATTTTTGTACTTTGACACGTTGGTTTCCGTTGCTCCTAAATATATCCATAACAGAAGAATTTTCTGAAAACTCATTTTTTTAATTCCTGAAAATACAAGAAAATAACGCTTATAAATTGAAATTTTGTTTTATATTCTATTTATTAATTTTCACAAAAATCCCCGTGCCATTTCATAAATTTAGTGTAAAATGAAGGGGGCATGAATAACACGAACAAGCACCGTTGGAAGATTGTCATGTTACGTTTTGACTTCAATTTCTTAAACAGAAAAATAAAGTTCTAATAACATGAGTAACACACATACCTGGTTTTTTTTAAATATGTAAATTTAGATATGTTTGTTTTGTCGCCTATGCCAGAATAACTGCTACTGTTTCCCCCTTTGGTGATTCATCCTGCTACTTGGAATCTTATTAGACTGTCTTACAAGTGAGAGGTTTAGCGCTATAAATCCAGGCTCAATTCACCATTTTCTACATTTAAAAATGCTTGTACCAAGTCTGATGTGTTTTGTCATTTGAATTTGCCATGTGATTAAGGACCTCCCGGTTGAATTTTCTTCGGAGTTCAGTATTTGTGTGATTTTACTTTTTTCAAGTTAGGGCAACAATAATGTGTCCATAGTACACGGATGCCCCACCCCCGCTATCATTTTCTATTCTCAATGAACCGTGAAAATGGGATGGATCTCTGATTTGGCATTAAAATTAGAAAGATCATATCATAAGGAGCAGGTGTACTAAGTTTCAAGTTGATTGAACTTCAACTTCATCAAAAACTACCTCGACCAAAAACTTTAACCTGAAGCGGGACGATCGGACGGACGATCGAACGAACGATCGGACCTACAGACCAGAAAACATAATTTACAATCGAACCCATTTAGAGGGCTGTACTGCCGTATGTTTTCTATACACGACAAAAATTAACGGAAAACAGTAAACTTTCCTTCCCAAATTGCACCGATTAAATGTTTGCTTTTACTATTTTGGTTGCTACTGCTTGACAGAGAACTAGGATGTCCTTCCACAAGTTAGGTTACCAGTAATAAAGTGATGTATTTCGGAGTCAAACGTAATATAATTTGTTATTTATGTTGTTTTTTTTTTATCGCAAACGTTTAAGATTAATAAATATAAGTTAGACTATGCTTCATTCACCACAAACGAAAATTGTTACATTGAAACATAATGAAATATACGAGCTATGTGGTATTATTCCCGTCGAATGCATCAAACTAATGGATAACAACTGTCATATTTCTGACTTGGTACAGGCATTTGCTTATGTAGAACATGGTGGATTGAACCTAGTTTTATAGTTAGTAAAACCTCTCACTTGTATGACAGTCGCATCAAATTCCATTATATTGACAACGATGTGTGAACAAATAAATAGACATCATAGGTAAAAATGTCAAAAATATGTTAAGCATAAAATACAAAACTATATTTACTATCTGAAATTGTAATTCAACATTAGGTCATAGGAATGATAAAATTTGACTAAATTTTTTTAGAACTACTAATATTATTAGTCTTTTCCAAAGTCGTGTTTTTTTGTCCAAATTGTGTATTTTCTTTTTGCTAGTGTATTTTTTTTCATTTCTTTTCTTTTTTTGTATTTGTTTTGTTGTATTTTTTTTTTGGGGGGGGGGGGGGGGGTGGCGAGTGTTTGTCATTCGTTTTTTTGCAATTGTTTATGGTATTGTCTGTTTTTTTCGTCTTATATTGCTCCGATTTGCATCTTCTCTTTTTTTCTTTTTTCTCGGATCAAACTATATTTCATATCCGACATACTTTACCTTTTGGATGGAACTTTCAATATGCGTTAGTCGGTTCAAACTAAGTAATTTCCAAATATATAATACGGTATTGCATGTCAATATTGTGTAAATTCTGATTTTATTCATGTTCAGTATTCATGTGTAATTGAAACAGGATGTTGGTTTAAAATTTTCTTTCCCCAATTCATCTTTTTGTAGAATTTTTTTTTTGACTTGGACTATATATTAACTGCCTGAGAAGAAAAATGCCTGTTTAACCAAATTTATAGTGGGTGTAATCGTCAAAGCGTAAGTTAAACATGTGATGTTACTTTCCGTAAGTTTTCTACAATATAAATTTACAAGTCACTGCTCTTTTGAACTAGCTTTCGATATAATTTTACAAAAAAAAACCAAAGCGTTGCTTCTGTTTCACATATAGCCTAATCTTTTCTCCATATGTCCATGCTTGACTCTGCCGGGGATATCATGAGCAGCATCACTAGTCAAATAGCTAAAGGCTACTCAAAAATGGCAGCCAGTCAAAAAGTAATTCTTGTTTTTCATTTTCTTTTCTAGAAAACTATACATTTGTTGGCTTTTCTTTATTTTAGATTTTGAACCAGTTTAAGATGAATAAAAGGAGATGTGCATGGGGTTAAAGGTCAATGATACAATAATCCAACTACAAAACTAACCAAAAGATATTAAGAGGACATTATAAGTCTTTAACCATTTAAAAAACCCAATATTTACGCGTGACATGGACAACAGTTTTAAAACTTATTGGTTTTCTCGTTTGAATTGTTTTACATTGTCTTATCGGGGCTTTTTAAAGCTGACTGTGCGGTATGGGCTTTGCTCATTGTTGAAGGTCGTACGGTGACCTATAGTTCTTAATGTTTGTGTCATTTTGGTCTTTTGGGGATGGTTGTCTTCTTGGCAATCATATCACATCTTCTTTTTGATCACGCGTATATCATTAAATTATTTCAAATATTTTACTTTCTATGTAATATATAGTTTCTATACTATCTGAAAAAACTCCTGCTATCTTATTTTAAGTATGAGGAGGTATATTATTAAATGTGATTGAAAAAAAGATTGAAAATCAAAGAAACACGCGTTATATTGTCTGCTACATGTACATTTAAACTGTTAATTTTGACCGTGCTAGACAAGAAATCATCGATTGTAATAGGACAGAACGCATTATAAGATGGACGAAGATGAAACAGATGGTAAGTTTGTTGATATATATCACAAGTACACTTCATTTGAACTTCTTAGAACATTCAATGATACTTTTATGCTATCTATATTTGCCGTTTATCATTTTTGCTTATTTGATTTTCAATTTACTAGGTAATGTCAAATGTAAGATGGCGCAGGAAATACATAAATGAGACAGCAAACCAACAACACAAACATATGAATTCTTCAACAATAGGATAAATTAAATAGGCCAACCTCTGTATCTGCCTGTTTCTATAAAATGGGTAAATAAATTGGACAGAGACAACCAGAGATCCGAAACCATCAAACTATTATCAGTAAAGCGTAAAATAGTAAGGTATGGCATAGGACAACTTGTCACGTCACTAGGTTCTGAACATTTTTGGTGAGTCGCAACTTCGGAATTCAGTAAATATGTTTTTGAAATTAAATGTGTAAAACCCTTCGTTTCACAATAGTTAGCACTTATGAATGCCTGTTTGGTGTCTGTGATGAAAACTTATATTTTCATGATTTCGTAGTTTATATCTTCTTTTCAATTTGTGTAACTAAATATGTTAAACATAAAAACAACGCAGTCAAATTCAGAATTGTTTTTTGTTGGTTTTTTTATTTATTTACATGATAAGGCTCCAAATTTTACACAAATGCATTGAATTGGACTCATACAATTTATCAGAGGCAACTGCATCTATTGCTCCTTTAGACGGGTCATTTGACGCTGTTGGTGATACTGATTAATTTCTAGCATTCATAAAGTTTAAATGATATATTGTCTCATTTTCAAGATAATGACATTTTTAGAGATCATAACATGCTCTTTTATGGTACTGACGATTCTTTGAGAACCATGTGCAAATCCATTATATGGGTTCACGATTGCACTTTTACGTTTAGCAGTAGATCTTCGGGGTTGGTCAAACATTGCATGGCTGTTGAAATAAATAAACGTAGTATTGTTTAATTAGTTCTTTAGGATTCAAGTTTATAATATGACTACGGCAATAAAAGATTTAAAAATTAAGAAACAAATATAGAAAAATTGGATCCTCTCAATATTGATTCATATAATGCTTTTCAATGAAACTACAGTGTTAAATATATATCGATAGTTATTGCTAGACATAATTCAAAGATGCTCACAATATTGGCAGCAGAATTCCATCCTGAAATTTAAAAGAAGCTTTCTTAGAATCTTGACTTTTTACCATTTGTTATTTGTTTGAAACTAGGTCCCACTAAATATTAGTACTTTATTTGTGTTTTTAGTGATTTTGTTACTTGATTTTCTTGCATGTTTAAACCCAATCTGGTGAGTTTTACATGTGTGGCATGGTTGAGGCGAACAAGAGGTTGAGTAGCCCGCAAACATGTTTTGAATAAGGCCGTTAGTTTTCTCGTTTGAATTGTTTTACATTGTCTTATCGGGGCTTTTTATAGCTGACACTATGCGGTATGGGCTTTGCTCATTGTTGAAGGCCGTACGGTTACCTATAGTTGTTAATGTTTGTGTCATTTTGGTCTTTTGTGGATAGTTGTCTCATTGCTATTTATTTTGGACAGAAATTAGGCTGATGGTTTCCTAATTGGAATTCCTATACATTGAATTTTGTCGCAGCCTTTTATGTCTTGCTAAGACATATGGTTTTGCTCATTGTTGAATGTTGAAGGCCTCTTGATGACAAATAGCTACTACGTCATTTGATCTCAGATGGATAGTTATATCATTGGCAATCATATTGCATCTACTTATAACATATTACTACATTGTATACGCGTTCTTATGTCCTTTTGTGTTTCAAATGCAACGATTTTTGTTAATTCTGATAGTAACTCTTCATTATACACGACATAAATTACATAACTGAACCATGTTGAACATGAAATTAACCATGACACGAATGAACCAAACCATGACACAGATATTTCAGTTATTTTGAATTTATTGCAAAAGTAGTTATTTTTCAGAATAATTGACCGCAGTGTTATATCACGAACATATATGTGATGTAACAGACTGTAAGAAAATAACTTTTTTTATGCACAATAAACCAATTAGCAAGTTTTAAATTTTGACATACGCAAGCTTTGTTCTGTGTTAAATCATTATTCATATGATACAAATTGTGATTTACGAACATATTTTCTTTATACAAAGGTACTAACCAGTTTGAATTAATGATCAGAAGTTCCGTTTACAAAATATCCCAATGTTTACATTTTTGCATTGATTGTCATCAAAAAGACTTAACACCGTCATGTCAAACTTATCCAAACTATGACAAAATCACTGTACTAAACGCTCCTCGATATGACGACCTTACTACCCGTGTACTTATTACCTAACAAAAATAACTGACATTCTTTACTCGCAAAAAAAAGAATTTGTTTTTATCTCTTAATCAAACACTTTTTTTATTTCCATAATTTAAATGTATGATAAATTTTCTGTTCAAAGAGATTGGTTGGCATGTTGTTATTTTGAAATTCAGTAGCAGTAATTATTCAATATCAACTACTGATAATATGATTATATGTATGCCTAATTATAGTGCCAACAAAATATTTATATTCCATATATTCAGAATTTGAAGGGGCACTAGCTGCCAAATTCATGTTCAGCGATTTGACTCAAATTCTCATATTTTATTTATAACATTGTAAAACATTTTTCCAAACTATCAAAAGTATAAGATAAACAATTTACAGGACATGGTCTCAATAAGATGAAGCTTCGTTTCGTGTACATTTTAGTCAAGACGCCATCTAAATGACTATCGAGTTGACCTTCTATGACCATATAAGCGATGTAAACATAAACATAGATATAAATAGATTAAGCAACTCGTGCAATTGTTTTTTATAGGTCTGTTAAATCTTGTATTGTAGATTAAAAATTTATTTTTATCGTCGTTTTTGCATTTATAAGAATGATTTTGTGTGGATCGAATCAGTTAATCAAATTATTTACCTAGTTTTTACTTTCAATGTTGACATTCTTTTCCTTCAAATACCCGTAAACGGACAATGCGTGCGTTATTTTATCTCTTTCTACGAGGTTAAATTGGAGTTCACATGAATACGGATTTAATGAGGTTTTCATTTTTCTGACATTCTTATTTTGAAAAAATTATAAAACTAATTGACATACCAATAGCTGGATTCTGTCTTTTGAGTTCTATGATATACAATTTAGAAGAATCACA
Organism: Mytilus edulis; assembly: GCF_963676685.1. NCBI lineage: Eukaryota > Metazoa > Mollusca > Bivalvia > Mytilida > Mytilidae > Mytilus > Mytilus edulis. The sequence goes on from NC_092353.1 coordinate 38,617,243, forward strand.
ACGAAAGGCAACTCATAGTTACATGTTCTAATTGCGTGACAGTTTCAAACATCTGTACAGTAGTCAGTTATATCTGACATTTTCCTAATAGTTTCATTTTTCAGATATATGTAATGAATATCACGGCAAAATTTATCAATAAGACTTAAAACGTGTTTATTGTCAAATAGCAACTATATTGATTTCCAGAACTCTTCTAAGAGCTATTTTCTCACCAAAAGTAATTATATAAGAAGGAAGAAAATAATCAAAATTTCATGTTTGAATAATTGGAAATTTTTCGATTTATTACACTAGTGGACATATTTTTGAAATACCGTCTTTACGGATTTGAAGCGACAGTTAAATAGTTTGTGAGATTCTTATAGTCATATGAAACCTCAAATTAAAAAATAATATGCATATGTTTTTTTTATAACTAAATGGATAGTTTTCATTATACAACTTATGTACATATGCTTTTTTTTTAGGAAAATTTGTCCACATTTAGAAGAAGTTTACTTGTTTTAATTGCTTGCTTCCAGGAAGCAATTCGCCGACATATTTGCAGTATGCATAGTGACCATAGCGTGACCCTCCTCGTAAAAATCCGGTGATCGCAATACGCATGGATCTGTCATTAAAATAAACAATTAGGATTGAACATGCTAAACACGTGCTCAATACCCAGGCTTTTTGTTGATTGTTTACTAAAAGGTGACAATCGGTAAACTTCGGCTTCAAAAAAACGGCATTTAATGAGCAGCCATATTTGTTTAATCACAACAGACAGAGAGAAAAAAATTGACGATTTATAATATATACATGCATTCGTTCAAGAAAGATAAACAATATTTTTCACCAGTCATTCGTTTCATATGACTTTAAATTTATCATTAATTTGTTTACCTAAAACTGTATGGAATTGAAAGTAAAAATCCACCTATTTATGCCTTGTAATTGACCGATTCCAGGCTATCACATTTCCATGTTTAGTGAACCGTGAAAGCAATGGAAAAAAAAGAAATTTGCATATATTTATATATTTTAGAAAGTTCTCATTATATTGAACATTTGTACTTAGTTCATATTGATGAGATTTAGAATTCACATGAAAGTACTAAACAAATTTAACCGGATATCGGACGTATAAAAGAGGGACGAACGATACCAGAGGGACAGTCAAACTCATAAATCGAAAATAAACTGACAACGCCATGGCTAAAACTGAAAAAGACAAACAGACAAACAATAGTACACATGACACAACATAGAAAATTAAAGAATAAACAACACGAACCCCACCAAAAACTAAGGGGGATCTCAGGTGCTCCGGATGGGTAGGCAGATCCTGCTTCACATGTGACACCCGTCGTGTTGCTTATGTGATAACAAATCCGGTAAATAGTCTAATTCGGTAGGTCACATTCGGGAAAGGGAAAGGGATTGTAGTTACGACGTAAAGAACATATCCGATATCATTTGTGAAACGTTTATTCCATAACGGTCAACCAACTCGTGATGGCGTCCGTAAAATTTACAAAGTGATGATTTCAACTTCACCATTTGGAACTCTTGGTTTAATAGCTTCTTTGTGAGCAGCAACCCTTTATCAAGAAAATCATGATAGGAAATGCAAGCACGGGAATATCGTATCAATTAGGAGATATATACACCGTATGTAGGTGCTGCTGGAATGTTGCTACTTAGAAATGGAAAGTTCACAATTGGAAAGTTGAAATCGTCTCTTTTGTCGTTAAGTTTAGTTATAAACGGACAGACTAACGCATATGGTCTCAAAAATTATGCATATTAGGAGTTAGAAATATTGTTTAAAGCTACACTTTTCTATAGTAGGAAATAAGAGATCTCACCGTTTTAAATTTTGGTTGATACCATAGCAATGATTTCTGTATCATTTTTTTTTCGAGGGAGATAAATCACTTCAAGTAAAATCAATCTCGTACTGACATTCACATGCTAGATTTTTATTTCAAATATGTGTGTATGATAATCCTTCAATAAGTTGCTACATGTTGTATACACCATGTCTTTGACATTTTCTACAGATAAATTTTGCACTCTTTGATTCATTTCAATTTATCGTAGCTATTATTTAACTGATAAATGCCTGCCATGCGACTGTTAAGATTCGTTCACATGTGAGAGAAATTAATTACAAAATCCAATACCTAAAAGGATGCATTTCAATTAATTAATTTGTTTAAAAGTCATGATTCTTTTCATACCGTAATTAACAAAATGTTTTGTCCTCCAATCGATGGGGATGCTATTTAAAATCTGTACATAACAATCAGAAACCATATCTTAATGATCAGGAATTGTACCTTAAGGAAGGACCATGATAGATCTTTTCAGGATTACGGTGACCTACAGTTGTTAACTTCTATAATATTTGGTCTTTGATTGAGAAATGCACTTATACCACATTTTGTTTTTTTTATTTAAATTTTGAGCCCTGTAATTTTGAGCTTATGTGAAATTTACACTAGAGGCTCTAAAGAGCATGTGTCGCTCACCGGGAACTAAATGCATATCCATTAATGACCCGTCTCCAGTATTGACTAAAATCCTTCTTTTATTACTGATTTTTGTAATTTATTTACTTAAAAAAACTTTTTTCAAGTTCCCACTTTGAGGAAGGAATACAACTTTAAAATACATGATCATTTCATTCCCATCCCGAACATAAATTTTCTTGAAACCTTTGTTTTTTATAACAAAAAATGCACGTACATGTATACTATTTCAATTAATTTGTTTTTGTCAAATTTTGATAGGGGATGTTTTACTATTTTGATCTTATTTTTAACGGGGGACTTTTTTTTACTGTTATTATCAAAAGTTTTAATGGGGGATATTTTACCGTCTTTTTCAATTTAAGCGGGGGATTTTTAATTGTTTTTTTTCAAATTCTAATTGGGGATGTTTAACCGTTTTTAACAAATTTTCACGGGGATGTTTTTTTTTATATCTAAATTGGGGATGTTTTACCGTTTTTAACAAATTTTAACATGGGTTGTTTTACTTATCAATTTTACCGGGGATAATTTAGTGGTTTCATCAAATTATTGGGGTTATTTTACTATTTTTTTCACAATTTTAACCTAAGATGTTTTTATCAAATTCTAATGGATAATATTTTACCGTTTTTACAAATTTTAATAGGGGATGGTTTACTCTTTTTTCAAATTGTAACGGGGGATGTTAATCTATATAGATATATTTTTTTTTTATCAAATTCTAATTGGGGGTGTTAAATCGTTTTTAAACAGGGGATGTTTTACTGTTTTTATCAAATTTTAAAGAGGAATGCCGTAGAGTGGTCATTTCATTGTAACTGAGGATCTTTTACTTTTTTTTTATCAAATTTTAATGCAAATTTTTACTGTTTAATTAAGTTATAACGGGGGATGTTTTGACAGTTTTTATCAAATTTAAATGGGAATGTTTTACTGTTTTTATCACGTTTTAACTGGGGATCTTTTATGGTTTTTATTAAATTTCAATGTGGATGTTTTGTTATTTTTATCAAACTATAATGCCGGGGTTGTTTTATTGTTTTTATCACATTTGAACATAGGAATTTTACTGTTTTGTCAAACTTTAATAGGATGTTTTATGCTTTTATCAAATTATAACAGTGGATTTCTTACTGTTTTACTTGGTTCTGTTGTGCTGTTTTTGTGTACTGTCCTACGTGTTCGTTTTCATTCTGTGGTTAGCATGTCGTAATGCACTATTGTTTTGTTTATTATTTTGTTTATTTCTCTGTCCTGAATGTTCTGTCACTTATTTGTACTGAATGTATTTTTTTCATGTAATGTTGTCATTTTAGTGTTATATTTAACATTGCCATAAAAGCGTGAGGTATGGCTAGCCACAAAACCAGGTTCAACCCACCATTATGTCTGAAAATGTCCTGTACCAAGTCAGGAAAATGACAGTTATTATCTTATAGTTCGTTTCTGTGTGTCTTGCATTGTCGTTTGGTTTTTTTTTTGCATTTCAGTGTTAATGTTGTTTCGTTGTTTTCTTCGTATTGTTGGTGTGTTATCCATGGGTTTAGTTTGTAACCTGGATTTGTTTCCTCTCAATCGAGTTATGATTTTCGAACAGCGGTATAGTATTTCCTTTATTTATCAAATTTTAACAGAGAATGTATTATTCTTTTATAAGATTTCAATTGGGACAGTTTTTGTCACATTTTCCTAGGGATGTTTTACTGATTGTATCACATTTTAACTGTGGATGTTTTGCTGTTTTATCAGAGTGTAACAAAATTTTAACGGCTGAAGTTTTACTGTTTTTATCAAATTTTCAATAGGGATGTTTTACTCTTGGTATCAACTCTTAACTGGGATTGATTTGTTGTTTTTATCAATTTTTAATGGGAATGATTTATTGCTTTTATCAAATTTTAACAGGGGATATTTTACGGCTTTTATCAATTTTAAAGAAAGAGGAATGTTTTACTGCTTTAATCAAATATCAATGTGGGTTTTTGAACTATTTTTATCAAATTTTTAATTGTGATTTTTTACCGCTTTTATGAAATTTTAATGGGAAATATTTTACTTTATTTTTTTTTATCAAATTGTAAATTATGATGTCTTTTTCAAATTTAAACGCGAAATGTTTTACTGTTTTTTTGGTTTTTGTTATCAAATTTTAACGGGGTCGTTTTTTTTTTATCAAATTTTAACGGGGTCGGTTTTTTTATCAAATTTAAACGGGGTCGGTTTTTTTTATCAAATTTTAATGTGGTCGTTTTTTTTTTTTTTTTTTTTTAAACAACTTTCAGTTGGGAAGATTTTTGTGTTTTATCAAAACTTTTAACAGAATATTTTACCTTTTTATCAACTTTACAGTTTAATACCATTTTTCATTAATAAAAAAAAGCCTTGTCTGTATCAGGCATGTCAATGTGGTTTTACTGATTTCATTAAGTTTTATTGGGGATTTTTTACTATTTTTATCACACTTTAACTGGAGATCAATGTTTTATTGTTTATCAAAGTTTGACAGAGGGATGTTTAACATTTTGTTTACAAGATTTAAACGGTGGAACTTTAACTGTTTTTATCAAAATTTAACTGGGAATGTTTTACTTATTATATCAAATTTTATTGGGGAACGTTTTGTTGTTTCAATCAAAATTTTAATGGGGATGTTTACTGTTTTTATCAAATTTGTCCAGGGTATATTTTACTGCTTTTATCAATTTTAAAGAAAGAGGGATATTATACGATTTTTATCAAATTTTAACGTGGGACTTTTTACTGTTTTTATCAAATTTTCAATAGTGGTTTTTTACCGTTTTTTAGTTATTCTAATATAAGATGTTTACACGTTTTTATCAAATTTTCAATTATGATTTTTTACTGTTTTTATAAAATTTTAATTAAGAAATGACTGTAATATTTTGTTCTGTCTATGAAGAATTAACAGAAAAAATGTGGTGCACACTTATGCGGGTTATTTGAAGTGTGCACCACATTTTTTATGTTATTTCGAATAGATAGAAAAACTATTACAGTTATTTCTTATAATTTAATTCTAATTTCCATTTCAAACTGTAATAAACCATGAAAAAATGTTGATGACGTCACGGTCACATGACTAAATTATGTCTATGAGCTGATAAACAAAACGACGTCAGCCAATCAGAAGACGCGTTACATCCAAAATTAAAGTATTGGTAGATGTTTATGTTGATTTCAGTTGGGAAGAGGTAGCACCTAAAAGTCTAGATAACACTGAGGCCAGCTAGCTAGTACAAGCAGACAGGTATTTTTGTACCATTTAACAATTTCAAACTTTATGCAATTTTATATTGTTCTGTTCTAAAATATTTTAACACCCACCAAATACATCACATGTTTTGGCTTATTGCAACTTAGGCTTATTGTAACTTTGGCTGTTTCCTTAGATTTTAAGAAATGATAATTTTATGATAATTATTTCATATTGAAAAAAAAAAAAATACAATTAAAAAGATTGGCTCAATACTTATAAGCAGCTGCGCCATGAGTGCATGATACGCACGTCGTCTTGTGTGGAAGTTTTATGCAATAATCAAAAATAGTTTCTAAAATACAGCGTGACATGTGAAAACCCCCTTTTTTTATTAACAAAAAACTCAATAACTCTAAAATAAAATTTTGAATCATCACCAAAAAGTATAAAGATCCTAAGATAAATATAATTAAGAAGAATGAAAACTTTTAAGCAATAATCATATATTGTTTTTGAGATACGGCGGGACAAGTGAAACCCATCCTCTTTTTTTTTTTACACAAAACTAAATATCACCAAAATTAAATTTTGAATCAAGACCAAAAGTATACATATCTTAAGATTAATATAACAAAGAATTGTGTAAAGTTTTAAGCAATAATCATAAATCATTTTTGAGATAGGCGCGACATGTAAAAAAACCCTCCCACTTTTTTATAAAATACTTAATAACTCAAAAACGTAATTTTGAATCATCACCAAAAAGAATACAGATGTTTAGATTAATATAACAAAGAAGTGTGTAAGTTTTAAGCAATAATCATAAAACGTTTTTGAGATCTGGCGCGACATGTAAAAAAAAAGCCTCCCCGTTTTTTACAAAATACTCAATAACTCAAAAATGGAAGTTTGAATCATTACCAAAAAGTATATATATTTTAAGATTAATATAACTAAGAAGTGTGTAAATTTTATAGCAATAATCATAAATCGTTTTTGAGATTCGCCGCGACATGTGAGAAAAACACAACCCTGTTTTAGTTACAAAGTCCCGTCACTCAAAAAGTTTTATTCTTATTTTCACCAAAAAGTATACAGATCATTTGACCAATATAAGAAACAACTATATTAAGTTTCATGAAATTTGGATAAGAAATTTGGATAAATTTGGATCAAGTTACAGTGCGACATGTTTACGCCGGACAGACAGACGGACACACAGACGGACGGACGCCGAACATTTATATACCATAATACGTCCCGTCAAAATTTTGAAGGGCGTATAAAAATGAATACATAGTTCATCATCATGTCAATGTTTTGATCGTTTCAATGTAGAAATTGTCAGTCTTCCATGTCTGGTCCTTTTTTTTCAATTTGTATCAAATAACAAACTTCACCGGATTTCAAACACAAAGAGAAGACTTTTAGAGGTTCCTAAGGTTGGTATGGATTCAACAGAATTGGAAAGAGGGACAATAAGAACGAATCAAGACGGTGAAGGTTGATAATGAGAATGGTATGTAAAGATGTATGTTCTTCAGGTTGAAAAAATAATTGAAAGGATGAGTAATATTGCGAGTCGTGTGTAAAGAAGTAAGTTTGAGAGGAAGTGAAAGAGTGGTATACTATAATTTTATTTGTAAGGACTTGATGTACTGGTCTGATTGAAGTGCAATTTTCTCTTTTTCTTCATGTAGTTTCTATTTTCTTCAAAAATGTGATAACCTTTTAAGTTCTAAAATTTCTGCATTCTGAAAATTCAAAAAGTTGACAGCCTTTCTTGTTACTGATTATGTGCTGCTAATATATAAACATTGTAGCACTTCGCAGTTACTAGATAGGGTTGCAGCTTTGCATCAATTATAACAGCATCGTCTAACAGTTATTTTTATTCATTCTAAGAAATTTTGCTTCCAGTCTTTTGAAATGCCTGCTCAGCATCTTTTATATAGCTTTATTGTTCTCAATTTTCTGTTTATCTTTGCTGTCAAGTTTATTATTCATAATCATCATATGGGTTTTGTATCAGTCTAAAAATTTGTAACTTTTTTACAATTATCTTATATTTCATGGTAAACTTCGAAGAGGAAAATTAAGTTTGGTCTATAAAAGGTTTTCTACCAATTACAAGGAGAATAAACAAAATGGATCACTAAGACATTCCATAGACATATACCATGGTATAATCTTATTACACCGCCTCGGTAATTCTGTTGTAGAGTGTTTGTCATGGGAAATGAGGTTCTCCATGTTTGAGGCCTATCGGAGTGGATATACATATATATGTATATACCCGTAAGTCGTCATTTGAGATCACATGGGCACACACAAGCTGATCTCAAAAACCTTACCATCACAATCATAGACCACAACGAGGGTTGGTCGAAGGTCGACAATGTCGCTCGGGGAAGATTTTGGATAAGAAAGTTACGGACAGTTTCTCCAGAGGGCATCAATGAAAAAACATAGAATGAGTCCCTCATTTTCCTGTCATCACTTGTTTCCAGTAACTCCGGCTTTAGTACTGGCTTTACAGTTCGATTTTTTATGTAAATACCAGTTTAAATTACAGGGCTCCATTCATTCGGGATGGACGTATAAGTACGTAGTCACGTTCAATTATTTTACCTCATTAGATAAAACTTATTTTTTCAATCATGATTATTAGACTGCTATTCGTTTGGGAGGCTTAAATATGTAGATTCTGTTGCAATTGCCCTACCGGTGTCAAATTTGAAATATTATACCAACTTGGATCGGTTAGGACATTTTTGATTTTTTTGTTTGAGGACTGCTCTCAATGCAGTTATAACATCTAAACTGTCACAACCTTTGGAAATTTAGAGTTGTGCCAGTTCACATCGAAAATAACTATTTTTGTTTGGCAAATCTTTGTAATATTTGCGCTGTGTTTGGAAATTTTAAAATTGTATCAGCGTCTGTGGTGTTCGCTTAAATTGTATAAATTTCAAGATTTAGAAAAAGTTCTCAGTTTGAATATATTTACATGATTCATTTGACATCGTGCAATTATTGAAAAAGGATATCTGTTATCCGAAATATCTAATATTTGTTCATTTTTAACCGGATTTTTGTGACAAAAATGTCGGTTATTGATTTGGGGATGTACGGCGGGCGGGCGGTCGGGCGGGCGGTCGGGCGGGCGGGCGGTCGGGCGGGCGGTCGGGCGGGCGGGCGGGCGTTAATCAAATGTTGTCCGTGCATTAACTCATGAACCGTTCAACCAAAGCTTTTAAAATTTTAATATGTTGTTACTGACAACTAAATGAAGGTCAAGTTCAATAATGGCGATTTTGACTTTTACCGTTCAGGAGTTATGGTTCTTGAAAGATTGAAAAATGGAGTTTCCAGTCGTGTCCCTGCATTTACGCATGAACTGTTCTACCTAAGCTTCCCAAATTTTAATATGTTGTTACTGATGACAAAATGGAGGTCAAGTTCAATAATGACGATTTTGACTTTTACCGTTCAGGAGTTATGGTTCTTGAAAGATTGAAAAATGGTGTTTCCAGTCGTGTCCGTGCATTTTCTCATGAACCATTCAACCAAAGCTTTTGAAATTTTTATATGTTGTTACTGATGGCAAATTAGAGGTCAAGTTCAATAATGACGATTTTGACTTTTACCGTTCAGGAGTTATGGTTCTTGAAAGATTGTGAAATGGCGTTTCCATTCACGTTGCATTTACTCATGAACCATTCAATCTAAGCTTTTCAAATTTTAAGATGTTGATACTGATGACAAAATGGAGGTCAAATTTGATATTGACGATTTTCACTTTCACCATTCATCAGTAATGGTTCTTGTGATATTGCCAGGACACAAATAAATATTAATAAATCCGGTTTGCTGTCGTTGTGACAGCCTCTTGTATAGTTATTTGATGGTGATGTTGTACCCTTTTTGACTTGTTATATATTATATTTTGTAGTGTACAGAATCATATTACATGATCCATCGCCCTGTAAGATTGATCGTTAACTATTTATTCAGTCATTTTATTACTATACTATATATAAAAATATTAATTTTCGCGAACCATTTAGGTCACGGAAATTCCAAAATATGGCATCAGTAAGGAGAGTTGTGCAAATAATGTGAATACACAGAACCCCCATCCAAATTATCTTTAGCTAAAAGTATTCATCATTTTCTATTTTATATGTACTAACAACATTCCATTTTTCTATAATTTCGATTGAAATATGCCAAAATCTGAGTTAAAATCGATCGAATGCCCCAAATAAACATTGTCTGATTGGTTAAAGTACTGTGGCGTCGATGATTAGCATAATTTAAGCCTCGATGTAAAGAATAAGCCTCGATGTAAAGCACACGCTTCACATGAATAAGGAGAGTTTTACAAATAATGTGAGTACACAGATCCTCCATCCTATTTATATTTTGCTGGAAATGTTGCAGTATTCATCATTTCTGTTTTGATTCTGCTCACAACATTCCATTTTTTCTATAATTCCGATTTAAATATGTGGAACCCGCAATAAAAATAGATGGCCTCAATGATCTTATAGCAACGCAAAAAATTCCGTTACCCTGAGTTTTACGATGTTACATTAGCCTGTGATCCGATCCAATCTAGCTGCGCGTCGTAAGGTCAAGATTAGCCAGGATCCCAGTCTAAATTATAAATGTTACATAAACCAACCAAACCACATACAGAACTTTGCGCTCAAATGTAATTCTTGGTAATTATACGGGTAACTTCGTTTAAGAAAACTTATACACACTTTATCATTAACATATTACCTGGCTTTTGCATATTCACGTTTTTTTTATGCTGAACTGTAGTCGAATTCAATTTTATATTTTTTTTTTTACATGAAGCAATAGGAGTAAGAATATTTATTTCGCCGGTATTTTTGTGAAATTTCAGTTCTATAGGTTATCAATTAGAGAAATTTTGGTAAGTATTACTTATTTATGTTAAGGTTCTACTGATGTGCTTCTCTAGACCTTTTTGGCGGTCCGTTTTATCCCATTTATCTCAATACTATCTCCGATGACAGGAATTTTTATGTCAACTCGACCTATTCGTGTCGAAAGTGAAAATCCAATCTATTTGATGAAATAATTTCTTCTTCAACGGTTCATGCATTATTTTCGTATTATTTGATAACCAATCACATTCACGTTGCATGTTTGCATGAAAATGGGGTCTCACTAATTAGCGACAACAAGCGTCAAGAAGCGACAACAAGCGTCAACAAGCGACAAGAAGCGACAACAAGAATTATTTTAGCGACAACAAGCGACAAGAAGACTATTTAGCGACAAGAAAACATTTTTTTTTTAATTAGATATAAAGAAATTTGTATTTAATGTTTTTTTTAAAATATACGAGCAGAAATGTCTAATTAAAATGTTTTATTATATAGATAGACGAAGAAATGAAACATTTGTGAGGAAGAAAGAGATTGTGAAGTTTATATTAGTATATTGGTAGATGAAGAAATTTAACATTTGTGAAGAAGAAAAAGATTGAGCTTCTTTTTTTTATTTTTAAATATGAAGAATATGTATAAGATAATGTATGTATCTGTTTTCATCAAAGTCAAAGTATGAATAAACGAATGGAGATATATATGGAGCGTGCATAATGGAATATAATATTTTGATTCATTTGCTTAATAAGTATGCTCTAAGTGTACTCTTGTTATGTCAATTCGATGCTTTATTTGTAGAACTCTCAGCCACGCTTTGCCATCTTTATTATTTAAGCGTGTGTCCAGACCCCACGACGAGGACTAAACATAAAAGTTGAATGACTTCAGTCAGTTTGGTAGAGCAAAGGAAATGCACACGCTATAAAATTGAAACAAAAACAAAAAAAAGGTCAACTTTCCTTTGAAGGATTTATTGAAACAAAAACATGAAATATTATTTCCTTTCTAACAGTATAATTCATTGTTCTTGATAGGAACAACATAAGATGTGGCTTCATCCTAAGGTAATAACAGTACACACAAATGAGATTAACGAGTCGCGTGTCCCCTGTTTTATTGCTATAATAACATCCAATTAACACCTTCAACTTTGTACACGCGTCAGACTATACAATTCTTCTTCTTCTTCTCTGGATCTTTACACCCTTTATAGGGTAACCATACGTAATTGTATGTCGAACAGTTCCACCACCAAAAAAATGATTGAAAGATAAATTAACAATCGTAACTCAACAACATTATATACACTATATACATTTTTTTTTAAGTCTTTATGTGGTTTTGTAAAGGAGGTTTACAGGTTTTATTTTGACTTTTACATGGGAAGTTTACAGTTTTTAAGACTTTTAACATGCAATTAAAGGAAAAATTATGGCCACAGACCACAATTAATTTCTCTATCATTTCTTTTGAACATTTTGTATCATTAAAAAAATTGCACCATGCACTTTTGTCAAATTTTTTGTGTGTCTTATGTATAGCACTAGTCCAAAAATATATCCAAAATTCAGAAAGATTGAAGCAATCACTTTTACAAATTTAGCCAATATACATCCATACCCCTATGGACAAGTCAAGAGATGTTCCGAAAACTGTAAATATGACCTTTTAGCACTTGGCCTAATCACTCATTCCATATCAAAATCAGTTTAAATACAACATCCAAAAAAATATTTCACCTCTGATCTTTCATTTCCACCCAATAAAATCTAAGAAATGAGTGGGGAAGGGAAAGAAAAAAAAATCAGGAAAAATACACTCTAATGACTAATTAAAAGGAACTACATTCATGAACAACGAACAGTGGGGTAATTAATTGTGGTCTTGGGCCATTTGCAATGTTTTTGAAGCACCTGCTGTGCAAATTTCTTGGATTTTAACCTGTTTGGAATACCTTTTGACATTAATAAAATGTTTTACTGGCTTTCTAGGGTTAAAGTCCGAGAAACTCGAAAAAAAAGTAAATAAACAAGAAGGAGGAAAATAGATCTTTCTATTATAATATATTTCTTTCGCCAAATTCTTTAGCAAATGACGAATTTTTATCGCCACAAGTATTATTTTTTCGCTAATTGGGAAAATGGCGACCGCCAGCGAAAACCCTATGTGAGGACACCCTTTAGGTATCAAGCTTGCGCTCGTGTTGTGTTAAAACATTTTTAGTATGCTGGGAATCTGGTTGTAACATGTACAACAATCAAAGATCAACCCACACTAAACTGAATGTAATTGAAAGACATCTAGAGGTTAATATCAGAGGCGAATTTAGGGGGGGGGGCTGCTTTTTGAGAAAAAATTTGGTTGCTTATATATGGAATCACTGAATCTCAATCATGACTTGAGCAAGCCCCCTTTTAGGTCAGTCAGTGGGCCCCAACTTAAGAAAATTTCTGGATCCGCCACTGGATATACAGTATCTAACAGAAGATGAAATAGGGAACAATATGGTGAATTTTAGAGATTTATATTATTTCATGTACAAGTGTACATGCATTTGAAATATATCAGATATATTGTTCGATATTTTTTAGTTCTAAGTTCCAAGGTGTCCTAGCTTCCATTTTAGAAATCGGATTTAAATGCTAGTCTATCAGAGGGATTTTTCCTTTTAATTGGTTTTAGATATGGAATCTTATTTCACCATGAAGTCAGATTTGAAAATGACTTTGGGAATGAAGATGTTGTAAAGACTGAATGTCAGTTTTAGTCTTATATACAAACATGTATGTACTTTATAATTTTAGTCTTGCATGTATATAATTATGTGTACAATACATATATCACTGATTCAGTGGCAATGGTAAATAGACACTGACAAGTCTTAGATCTATAATATTTTATAGTTATGAATGTTTTGTCCATTGACTAAAACTAGGTGGAGGTTCAGTGGCGGATCCAGAGGGGGGGTTCCGGGGGTGCGCCCCCCCTTTATTTTGGCCGATCAATGCATTTGAATCGGGACAAATGTTTTGCACCCCCCCCCCCCCCCCTTTTGCCCTGGGCTAGCACCCCCCTTTCGAAAATTCCTGCATCCGCCACTGAGGTTTGTGTGTTCTTATTTCCAACAGAGGTACACTCAACATATATGATTATCAATATGTGCATTAAGCAAATTGATAGTTTCTAGCTATATATATATAGATACGGAATGATTATACAACAAGAAAGTTTTAACCTGTGTATATATACTTAAAATATGTTAAAAAAAATCATGTCTTTTTCAGGACTTCCAAATCCAACCATGTAGTATGGAATGTTGGTGAGATATGGTTTTGGTCAATGGATGTTAATGAAGGACCTGTAGTACAAAGTATATCACTGGATTTAGCTCTTTGTCTAAGTGTATTATTAAAGTACTTTGCTTTGAGCTCAGTTCATTGTTATGCAAATCATTCTTTGTGAAATAAGGATTTGACAGAAAACTCTCATGTACAAGGATTTGTCAAAGTAGTACCACCTCTATTTACAATGTAAGTATTAGGGAGATAAAAGCATTCAATTTTGATTTGAACCAAACATATTATAAAAAAAAAAGAACAAATTTACCCAAGAATGCTACTCCCACTACTAGCAATATGATGCTAGGTTGTTTTAATACATCTGTAGACTGTACTGTCTACTTATGACTCGGTCCTGAGTGTAAATGGTCCTTCAACTATGTGGGGAAAAAATTATAAGGCCTATCTAGGCTTATCAATTTCTAAAACTATATTTCATTGTACATATTTGAAATTTTTATACAACCACAGAAATTTTTGCAGTTGAAATACATGTAGGTATCCTGTCGTCGTCTTCCCAAGACGGATGGTTTCCAGATAATAACTTCAGTATAAGTAAAAAGGAAGCCATTAAATTATAACATAATATTTATAATCATAAAAGGAAGCTTGGGATTGTTTTAGGGCGGTTATATATATATAGTCCCTAAGGTTTATGAATAAGGGTTCCAAAGGTGCCCAATACACACATTAATCTTGTGTCAGTACAAAAAGTTGTGTATAAGTATTTCAATTGTTCTGAAACTGTACCATAATATTTAATACCATTAGTAGAAGTTTGGGGTCTATTTTGTGGGTTATGGGGCAAACAGTAGAGGAATTGAGGGCCCAAAATAAACATTTTTGTAGATTCAAGACAACAAATTGGAGTTATCTTTCTTTGTCCAGAATGGTTGTTGAATTAATATTACCTAAAACCATTGCTTTATGAAATCTTCTTTGAAAATTGGAGTTATCTTTCTCTGTCCAGAATAGAAGTTGAATCGACTTAAAATAATGCTATATATACAATATACAATGCAAAATTCACTTTACTACCAACTCAGGCAACTGATAAATTTAAACAGTCTTTAATAGCCATTCAGTGATTACAAGCACTTTGATTGTCATTCTAGGGTTATCCCCTTTCACAAATGGAAAAATTTCTCAAGTTTGTCTCAACTAAATTTAGCGAAATGTGTATACAATGCTTATAACCGGTACCTCTAAACTCGGTTTAAGTTCAATTTTTAGCAGCTTCACTTTACAGTTCTTGATTTATGTACCTTTATATTGTTATATGCTAGCGGAGGCATCATCACCATGACTGTATGACATTTACACTTTAATACTTTATGATGTATTAAAATGAGTAGTTGAATAATTACTGTTGCAAACTCCATTAAAAATTTGATTTGAGATCATTTTTATACAACCGCAAAAATTGAAAACTTTTTGGTTGTACATTGGTATCACGTTGGCATCATCGTCTTCATCCAAAGACATTCGGTTTTCGCACTCTAACTTCAGTAAAAGTAAAATAGAAATATATGAAATTTAGACACAAGATTTATGACCATGAAAGGAAGGGTGGGATTGATTTGGGGTATTTTGGTCTCAACAGTTTAGGAATAAGGGGCCAAATTAGCATTGCTCTTGGTTTTTGGTCTATAACTTAAGTATTGGTAAACAGAAGGTCTATGGCCACATAAGGAGGGTTGGGATAGATTTTGGTAATTTTAATTCCAACAGTGTAGGATTTAGGGGCCAAAAACAGGCCCCAAACAAGCATTTTTCTTGGTTTTTGAACAATAACTTTAGTATAAGTTAATAGAAATCTATAAAGGTTTATGACCACAAAAGGAAGGTTTGGATTAATTTTGGAGTTTTGGTCCAAAGGAATAAGGGGCCAAAATTAAACTTTGTTTGATTTCATCAAAAAAATGAATTACGGTATTGTGCTTCTTTGATATGAGAAATCTAACCATGTCCAAATTCTTAATTTTAGGTCCTGTTTTCTAATTGGTCTACATTAAAGTCCAAAGGGTCCAAAATTAAAATAAGCTCGATTTTAATAAAAATTGAATTCTTGGGGTTATTTGATATGGTGAGTCTTAACATGTACTTAGATTTTTGATTATGGGCCCAGTTTTCAAGTTGGTCCAAATCGGGGTCAAAAATTATTATACTAAGTATTGTGCAATAGCAAGAAATTTTCAATTGCGCAGTATTCTGCAATAGCAAGAAATCTTCAATTGCACAGTATTGTTCAATAGCAAGAAATGTTCAATTGCACAGTATTGCACACTAGCACGAAATCTCCAATTGCACAGTATTGTGCAATATCAAGAAATTTTTAATTGCACAGTATTGCACAATAGCAAGAAATATCTAATTGCACAATATTGCGCAATAGCAAGAAATTTTCAATTGCACAGTATTGCCAATAGCCAGAAATATTCAATTGCACAGGATTGTCCCGTTTTCAAATTGGTCTACATTAAGATCCAAAGGGCCAAAAATTGAACTTTGTTTCAATTCAACAAAAATTGAATTCTTAGGATTCAAACGCATTGATCTCAGCAATTTCTTCACTGTCGTTCCCTCAATAACTGCATTAGACAGTTTCTAGTCATTATTCATTCAAAACCATTTTATTATACCAATGTCTCACACACAACATATTATAGTATACTGTTGTCTATCAGTCCATCATCCACACTTCAGACAATAACTAGAAAACACTTCCCCCTACTCTCAAGAAACTTTGTTGAAATGTTTATATCTATTGACATTAGCTCCACATCGATTTTATAAATTTTAGAATTTTCATTTCCATGTTATGAAGAGAGATTTTATCCTTAAAAAAGAGAGAATTTTCCAATTTTGAACAATAACACAAAAATGCATCCATCACCTTTAATTAAACTTTGGGGAATTGTTTACACTATTGACCTAAGGTCCCTTTTGATTGTAATAAATTTCAGATTATACATTTCTGTGTTATGAATTTTTATATATGCTAAAAAAAAATAAGGGATTTTATAGTTTTTGGACACCTATAAGTGCAGGAGTTTCTGGCTACATTGAAAACCCATTGGAGGCCTTCAGCTGTTGTCTACTCTATGGTTGGGTTGTTGTCACTTTGACACTTTCCTCATTTCCCATCTTAATTATTCACATAAACACTTCCACATCATTTTATAAAACTTGGGTGAATTGTCTATGTCTGTTGACATCAGCTACATTCCAAAATTTAAAACAAGATTAACAACTACAGGTCCCCAAATAGCCTTCAACAATGACAAAAGCTCATACAGCACAGTCAGCTATAAAAGACCTTAAAATGACAAATATAAAACAAATGAAATGAGAAAACAAATAGACTAATAATTGTACAAAACAAAATAGTTCAACCTTTAAGCAAGTTTTAAAGGAATCAAGACATATCATGCGCTTAGAGTGCAGCTATTTATTAACAAACTCCATATTCAAACACTCAAACAACTAATTCATAGAGAGGGGTGGAAGTTGAAGCCCCCTTTTTTATCAGTCAATGCATTTGAATGAAGACATGTACACATCAACTCAATTTGTTAATACACATTTCCAGTCTAGCTTTCAATACATTTGTAACGACCTTTAACCCCACTGACAATTTGCGTCTGTGTCCATACTTGTATATATATAAATATATACAACTCGTCTAAACATCAACCCAACGATTTGGTGTCACGATATCTCAGTAGCATGGGTTCGAATCCCGACGAGGGAAGAACAAAACATTTGCGAAATTTGGTGATACATGGCTGTGTACATTATGTATATACAACTCGTCTAAACATCAACCCAACAGTGTTAGATCTGTAAATTTGCTTTCGCAATTTTTTTGTTCTTCCCTCGCCGGGATTCGAACTCATGCGAACCCATGCTACTGAGATATCGTGACACCGAATCGCCTGCACTCTAGCCGTCCCGCTAGACCACACGATTAGTTTAAACATATTTTATTTGCGTAAATGTGCAAAAGGGATGAGACACAAGTTAATCAAACAGACCACACGAACACCTGGGCTTCACAATAATAAAGCTTTCGGTGGCCGTGTGTTACCTTTCCTCGTCAGTTTTTTAATCTAGCGTCGTATATATATATACTCTAAAATTGGTATATGCTGCATTTTAAGCAAAGACTTGTCTGTTTGAAGTCAGAACAATGTGTTGGGGTAGGGCAACAATTTTCCTCCGAACAGTTACTTTGCAAAAAAAATATTAGACAGATTGAAACTCACAATATACAAAATCAACAAAAAAAAGATCAAACATTAATGTTGAAAATGTACATGGATCCCAAGAGAGCGTCTTATGCTAATTAGTGATCAACCATTTGATTCTCTGGGGGTGGGCAGGGATTTTTACCCTAAATTAAAAAAATATCGCTTAGTTCTTCTCTCAAATAAATAGACACCAGATAAGAAAAATAAAATCATAATGAAAAATTATCTTCACTTGCAAGCTTTTATAAATTTTTTGTCAATATGATTATTATTGTTTTAAATTTATATGAAGGCATTTCACACTAAAAAAAATAATTTGATCTTGCAAGTTTTGAATAGACTAAGTGCTTCAACTATTGATTAAGTGGGTGGCTATTTATAGATTGTTCAATTGTTCACAGTCAGTTTGTTATGTTTAACAAAATTGCAAAGGAGTAGGTTCAGTAAGACCCCTTTTTGGCCCCAAAATATAGCAGTTTTACCAAATTGTTAAAATGTAAACCTTTAGTTATTTATTGGACAGTGGAATGCTTCTCCTACGTAAATATGGGCAGTTTTTGACAATACAATGCACATATATCCGGTACTAGCACCATTAAGTCATGCTAAATTACTGAAATCCTCATAATTCTAGCATTTTAGTTAAATTTTAGACGGTTTTCGTGTAAAACGAAAGTGGCCGCATTCGTGTTCATCCTTTATATTGAAATGTAAGTTGTATTTTATGATAATACATAACATATATAAAGGTTGAGGATGAACACGGATGCGGCCACTTTCATTTTTACCAAAAACCATCTGAAAAGTGACATTTTTCGGCATATTAGGTAGATTTTTCATATTTGAGCTTGAATTGGATCGTTTTAATGACTAAATCTGTTAAAATCTTTCACATAAACTAATTAATTCAAATAAAATAGACACTTAAGTCTTTAAAAAGTGGTAAAAATCTTTCGTCAGATGAACCTGAAATTTGAGGCCAAAATCGGTCCTTACCGGACCTACTCCTTTAATTAGTAACACAGTATTAACTTTTGATTGTTTATCGTAGATGCAGTGGCAAATATTTCATGAATGTTTAGAGCAAACATGTATTGCAATTAGTTAGTTTTGTACTTATATATTGCAGTGATGCCTAACTATCATAATAATTTATAATTGGCGCAAATCTGTATCTTTAAATTGCATGCACATATATGAAAATTTCGTCAGAATTGAGCTGGCATATAATAAATATAACCAGTGAACAATTTATAAATACATATCGTCTTGTTTTTTAAGTTAGATACTGAATATAGCTGGATCAAGGCATTATATATTCCTCGACTGAATGATGGTTATAAAATATCTTGGAACATGCATTATTAATAATATAAAGCTTAATAAGACGAGAGATCTAGTAGTATAATCTCATATAAAAAACGGAAGATTATACAATGCAAAGACTTATTATTTTCGTGTCAATATTGTAACACATTTTCACTGTTCTTTATTTACTTTTTCAAAATTGAAGTTGGGATAATCGATTTATACCTCAGGTATATAACAGAAGAAAACGTAACTTATTGACACATTGAAATCTTTATAATGTTTGATGTTCATGAAATATGTAGACCTATTCGACACAAATATTAAGGATAAAGTATAGGACACATAATAAACCGAAACATGTTTCATAAACCCTTTGTTGAAAATGTATTGTCACTGAGATTTTGAACGAGATAATATTCAGGGATAACTGTACATGAGACAACGAACTCGAAACAATTGTGGCGAACCATTATAGTGCTTTTCTCAGTATTGTCATATAGTATAATGCATCACGTTGTAGCCGAACGTCCATCTTTAAATTGTCACAGTAAACCAGAACAAGAGTGTGTATTGGCCTTAGTTTTATGTCCTTTCATTGAAATAGTACACATTTATAAGTTATGGCCAGCTAAAGCACGCCTTCGGGTGCGGGATTTTCTCGCTGTGTTAAAGATCCATTGGTAGACTTCGGATGTGTTCTGACCATTTGTCCTGTTGTTGTCCGGCCAATACTATAAATCAAAATAAGTAAAAGCATTTGTGAATTTGCTGAAAGTTTTGAAACCGTATCTAATACTTCTGTTTGAGAGCTTGAAAAGTGGTATACGTTGAACGTCAATTTTCCCTATTTTACTTTAAATCCGTAGAGCAATTAATCTAGAATATAAATGGACCGAATCTTATCTATTCTATCATTGTTCAAACTGATCTTTTGGACTGGGACTGATCAAATCTGAATGACTACATTTATATTTTAGACTGGTTTTCGGGGTCTTAATACTATATCAATGAAATCTATACGGTACTCATTCAGAAATCGAGTCGAGAAGTACGAACGATTCAATGTTATTTAATGTACGTTTAAAACGACATATTTCATTATCAAATAATAATTTTGTGGAATACAATGGCTTCGCTGTTCAAGTTATTAATTTTTCAATTGACTTCTGTTTTACTTTGTCAACAAAATGAAATTGTAAAAACGAAATTCATTATAGCCTAGTCATTTAAATATCTAAATGTTTACATTCAAAATATCACATGTCACGCTAATAAAAGGGACTGCCAAAGTTCTACTGGTCACGATAATAAAGCTATTACCATGTATGTAAACAATATTAAACGCGAACAATTACTTCTATTGCGATTATAATCAATGCTCCATCTTTAAAAGTACCTTTCTTTCAAGACAAACTACCGTCTTAATGCATAAATGGTTGATCAAACATCAAGTAAAACTTATTGAAATTTTGTCCCAACAAAGTTACATTACTATAGTCAAATACCTCGTACGTAGAAATGCAAAATAAATGCGTCACTTTGTACAATATTTTATGACATTTTGGACGTATTATGTAGTTCATAAAAACTTTTCTTAACGAAAAAAAATACAGTATATTATCTTTTAGTCTATGGAGTTTGCACATGATTTTTAGTCTAAGAGTACATAACCGTCTACAAAAATTAAATAATGAAAAATCATAAATAGTTTCTGAAAACAAAGTTATTTGTACTTGTACATGTATGCATGAAAACAGGTGAACATGTGAGGATTTCACTGATCTAATTGTATTTGTAGTCGGCTGGATTCTATATAAAACTGCGCGTTTTCTTATTGCTGCATATTTTGGAATGCCTGTGTCTATTAGCGCACACAATGCGGTATTTTTTCCCCTCATTTTTGAAGGCCGTACGGATCTATACTTGCTTACATCTATGTTTGAATTTTACGTGTATTTTTTATGCTTGTTTATGTTTGTTTTGACACACACTGAGATGAAATAAGCTAAAGAATACTTATCAATCTAGTTTAATTGTGTCGGTCTGTCACTAAGAAATGGTGTCATTTTCTTACTGATATCATATTTTCTGAATTTGGGTCTTGGTTTAATTCTTTAAAAGTTACGAAAACTGGTTTTAAAGCACTAGATAGTTAACAACATATGTTCATTTACATATTTACGATAACAAAGATTATCTTGAGCAGAGTTGCAACTGTACAACTTTTTTTATCACTCAGACACAATACATACGTGTAACAAGAGGAATACAGATAAGTTCCTATTTATGGGATCTCAGAAAAATTACATTGAAAAATTTGGTATGCAATTTTTGACCTTGGAATTATAAAGAAAGAAAACCATGTCAACAAAAAAAACGGTTAAACCGTGCCTAAATGTAGCTTATAAGTACATACCACAGTATCAAATTGATTAGTGAAAATCTGTTTAAACACTAATCTCAAATACCAATTACAGAGATAAAATTTGTAATAAAGAACACTTAAGATACTAGAATGGTTCATGTTAGAATAAATTACAATATTATTTATTATGGATGATCGCATGGTGCATCAATTGTCGCTTGGTAATATATCTATGTCGAATTTAACGCAAAAATCAATTGAAAGAAATTCAAACGCTTAATTCATAAATTCACGAAAAAAATCGTCTTAATATGAATAAAACGAGATGATAGGGAAAACATCAACTAGACACCAACCAAATATTCAATAAAAGACCAAACGTATCTTCTCATAACAGCTTAGTAGAGGTGAAAGACACAAAAGGGGCTTGCATACATATAAGTCGAAAACAAACTGACACTATAGCATATGCACGACCAAAGATAAACAACAGTTCACAAAACACTATCATATACAGACAGCTCAAGACTGAACAGCACGAACCCCACCAAGAATGGCCGGGGTTATCTCATATGCTCCGGAAGGGTAAGTATATCTTACGCCACATGTATGGCACCCGTTGTGTTGAGAAGATGTTTTATTAGAATTATTACTTGGACAGTGAAATTATCTTTTTAAATCGGTAGAATTTTCTTTCAACAATTCGTTTCAAGATTTTTATAAAACAGTCATGTCATGTTCATGTACATACATTTTTTTGTAGTTTGCAATTTGTTATGTCTGAGCATAATTCATACTCAAAAAGCTATATGGTTCATACATTTTATTTTTGTCATATAATTCTTTGTATGATATTGGACATCGTTCGTCAAGATTTTTACGTGTCTGTTTGTCTTTTTCTTTTTAGCCATGGCATTGTCAGTTTGTTTTGATCTATAAGTTTGAATGTTCATTTGGTATAAAAGTGAGAAAGGAAATGGGTATGTTTCGGCCCTCATTCTCCGACAAACTGTGTTCATCATAAAGACGCAGTTTACATTGTATTGATTGTATATAAATATTATTCTACTCAAAAATCAAAAGTTGGCCTTGGAAATGAAAAAATATAAATGAATATGTGGTTTTAGACATCCCGGTATTTTCACTTCAGACACATGAGCCCTTTCTGGTTTCTTTATACAAAATATAATTACATCATTAATATAAGTTATTACTTTACATAATAATCATGATAATATGGTATGATTCAATAAAACGTTTAAATCTTTTTTTACTTTTTAATCCATGTCATCATCGAGTTTAACCTTTCTAAATATAATGACGTAAGATTTTTGACAACAAAAGATTAATTCGATGAATTGTAAAATGTCTGTCTAGTTGTAAAATTCGTCCCAGTTCCAAACTTCTTTCAGACATATTTACTAATAAATTCATTCTTTATATTTTCTTCTTTGAAATTGGTGTAAAATATGCTCTAAACTGCGCAAAAAAATATATATTGCAGTTGATCAGGCAACTTTAAAGCGAAGGATATATATTATAAAACGAATTATTGTCATAATTCTAGTCGACACACATATTTCGATGGTTTGCTGTCTTTGACCATAGCTAGTACTATATATGCAATGTGTTTATTCTTATTAAAATAAAACATACATGACATATACATTTTCACAAATTATTTTTTAATCAAAACAATTGAAAAAGCGTGCAATACTGAAACAAAGACACCATATGATCTTATAACACGTGTTGCATAAAAAAAGGGTATATAAATGTAATCGTCATAATTTTCGGATCAAGAGATCACTGGTTCTATAGTTTTCGAGGTCCATTCATTAATTTTCATGTTTTTATTATCGATTTCTAATTTCTGAATATAATCTGCTACCTTTTTACTACTGGCTGTTAGTTTATCTTTTTCGTCACGAATTGCATCCTCCATTGTATACGCTACTTTCACTACACCATTCTTTCTGTTCTTTGCAAGTTTTTGCAATTCCTTTCTTAACTGATAAGCCGCTTGTGACCTATCAAAAAAGATAGAGTTCGGTTTTGTAGTTTTATACTTTGAAATTTCTTCTGTATTTTCTCTAGGATTCAAGACTGTTTTAGTTTTACTAGAACACATCTGATCATCTCCTCTTGTAGAGTAAATCCCAGTTTTTAAAACAGCACTTTTGCTTCTTCCAGACGAAAAATTTGTTTTTGTGGATCTATTCTGAGACGCAGACTGACTACGCAGCTTCCGTTGAGTACTTAAATCAGTTGATGCCTTGACTTGGTCAATGACACTTGCACTATCGTCTGGTATCACATCATTCATAAATGAGAATTTTACATTAGATTTTCTTATTTTAGTTATAACTCCTTTCTTTGGAATTTCAGTCCAATTCTCACTACTAGTATCACTTCCAGAATCAGAACTAAATGATTTCTCCCTTACTATCTTTTTCGGAACACTTTCTGTCAAACTCGTAACATCTGAAAATCCGACAGATGACGAATTGTCACTAGAGCATATAACGTCTGCCTTATACCTCTGTCGGAATTTATGTGCTTCATGTCGAATGCTCTTCTCGGATGATCTTTGTTGAGTCTCTATGTCATCAAGAAGCATATAATAGCGCGTTTGAACAACTTTATTTCGACGAAAAGCATCTTTTTCATTTTCACTCCAAAATACAACAGGTCTAGGTAGTTTCCGCTCACTATCTTGTAGCTTATATTTAGACGTTGAATTGTTGTCTTTTCTCCTGGTACCTTCTTTATCCAGAGGAATAGCCATTGCAGAATTTATCAATGTTGTACATGCACTCATGCATTCATACAACCACAGAAAAAAATATTATATGCAGATCATATATCATCTACGTATATCTCTCCTTGAGATTAATAAATAAATTATGACTTAGACGCAAGTCGTTTAAATTTGAAATGATCAATAATTTCTTCTATTTCAAATCACTTCTATAGTATTTAATACTTCCTATACAGACACGAAGGTTACAATCAACATTAAATACTGAAACGTTTTTAATTTGTAAAGTTTTCAATAAGACAATTTTCCACACTGATTGTTGTACTAACGATTTTTCCTCGATCAAAATGTAATTAAAAGCTTGTATATTACACGTCAAACTGATATGTTTGTTTCACGTTGTAAGTATATAGATCTAATTGAAGAAATGTTTGTATATCTCACCGGTATCTCAGGTGCAATAAACAGTCCTCTACTTTTATCTGTATAAAATGATTATAACTGTCTGTTTCAAGAGTTCAGTATAAAGAAAATGACAAACGTAGATAATCAATATGTACGTGAAATTACTTTGTTAAAACTTAAAACTCATAATTCACTAGGAAATACTACCCCTTCGGAGAAACTAACTCTGATGCATAGCATCAAACATAAATATAATCCTAGGATTCATGTTAAGATCCAAAAATGTTATATATATTATACTCGATAATTCATCCACGATTGCTAGCAAATTAAGAATTCATATTTTCTTCGATGCGTATGATTAATTACTTTGTAATTTTACGAACTGCTTAAAATAACATTAATTGAAAACACAGCAACTGTCTTTTGTCTGTGTACTTTCTTCTCTTCGGGTTTGCAATACATTATTCATTGTAATATTCTATAATCCAACACCTGGATATTCTCATGGCGGTTATACTGCTTTTTATATTGATAAAGATTCACTGTTGCACCGAACCAAGGGCTTTTTTTAATCAAACCGAATACAAAACAGCAAAACTTTTAGTGCTCGCTTTTCGGTCCGTATTAATATTTTATAAGGCACGTCACGTTATATTTCAAAATTTGAATTCTTCATTGAACTTCCAATTTAACCAATAAAATATTTACTGCAACCAAACAGACGATACAATACAAAAGAACAATCATATATATGTAGGAATTAAACGGCTTGGTTTATTTATTAGAATCAATATGTTAATTGTATCAGAGTGACACCTTGGTAAAGCTGTTCATTTTTAATAGTATTTAAAAACGTGAAAAAAGATAATGAGTGGATTGTTATTCTGAAGAACACGTACATAGAAACGTGAAAGACATAATAAAACTTTGATCAAATTAAAAAGAATCGATTTCGAAGTGCAAATAATATTTCTGACAATACAAATAAAGAATTTATATATATAGCGAAAAGTATCGTAATATAACATGTATAATAAGTTATATAATTGACTTGTATATGCAAATCATTTCTTCGTTTGATGAAATTATTTACATAATTCTCATATCCTGTACACCGTATTAAACCTCCCCAACTAGCAGATGCTTAAACATTGTAAAACTAGAGTCTCTTAAGAGCCTGTGTCGCTCACCTTGTTTAAATTGAATGTGCATATTAAACAAAGGACACAGATGGATTCATGACACAATTGTGTTTTGGTGATGGTGATGTGTTTGTAGATTTTACTTTACTGAACATTCTTGTTACTTACAATTATCTCTATCTATAGTAAACTTGGCCCACTAGTTACAAAAATTTACTAATTAATGGAAATTGTTAAATGTTGACTATAAAGGGCAATAACTCCTTAAGGGGTCAACTGACCATTTTAGTCATTTAACTAATTTGTAGATCTTGCTTTGCTGAACATTATTGCTGTTTACAGTTTATCTCTATCTATAATACTATTCAAGAAAATAACCCATAACAGCAAAATTTCTTTAAAAAATACTGATTGGGAAGCAGCAACCCCACAACCAGTTGTCCAATTCATCTGAAAATTTCAGGGCAGATAGATATTGACTTGATAAACAATTTAACGTCTTGTCAAATTTGCTCTAAATGATTTGGTTTCAGAGTTATAAGCCAAAATCTACATTTTACCCTATGTTCTATTGTTAGCCATGGCGACCATCTTGGTTTGTTGGCAGGGTCACCGCACACATTTGTTAAACTAGATACCCTAAAAATGATTGTGGCTAAGTTTGGTTAAATTTGACCCAGTAGTTTCAGAGGAGAAGATTTTTGTAAAAAATTACAAAATTGACTATAAAGGGCAATAACTCCTGAAGGGGTCAACTGACCATTTTGGGCATTTGACTTTTTTGTAGATCTTACTTTGCTAAACATTATTGGTGTTTACAGATTATCTCTATCTATAATAATATTCAAGATAATAACCAAAACGGCAAAATTTCCTTAAAATTACCAATAAAGGGGTAGCAACCAAACAACGGGTTGTCCGATTCATCTGAAAATTACAAAGCAGATAGATATTGACTTGATAAACAATTTTAACCGGTCGGATTTGCTCTAAACGCTTTGGTTTCAGAGTTATAAGCCAAAATCTATATTTTACCCCTATGTTCTAATTTTAGCCATGGCGGCCATCTTGGTTGGCAAGCCGGGTCAACGGACACATTTTTTAAACTACATACCCTAATGATGATTGTGAACAAGTTTGGTTAAATTTGACTTGGTAGTTTCAGATGAGAAGATTTTTGTAAAAGATTACAAAAATTTACGAAAAATTGTTGAAAATTGACTATAAAGGGCAATAACTCATTAAGGGTTCAATTGACTATTTTGATCATGTTAACTTATTTGTAGATCTTACTTTACTGAACATTATTGCTGTTCACAGTTTACCTCTATCTATAATAATATTCAAGATTATAACCAAAAATGGCAAAATTTTCTTAAAATTACCAATTTAGGGGCAGCAACCCAACAACGGGTTCTCCGATTCATCTGAAAATTTCAGAGCAGATAGATGTAAATGCTTTGGTTTCAGAGATATAAGCCAAAATCTACATTTTACCCCTATGTTCCACTTTTAACCATGGCGGCCATCTTGGTTGGTTGGCTGGGTCACCGGACACATTCTTTAAACTAGATACCTTAATTATGATTGTGGCCAAGTTTGGTTTAATTTGGCCCAGTAGTTTCAGGAGAAGATTTTTGCAAAAGTTGCCAGGTGAGCTAAAAAGGGGGGAGTGTAGAAAAGAAATATATCTTTATAAGTGAAAAAAACAAAGTTGAAAAATATATTCTTAATTCAATTTCTTTGTGTATGATCAAAGATTTTTTTTTAAACTTACGTCACAAAATATAAAATATCATCGATAGAGGTTTAATAAAGATGTACATGGAAATGTAAAGATTTAAGTACACCTAACTATTCAGGCATTTGACAACATGTGTCGTATCACACCAATAATCCACATTTTTCATATGATGATGACAATTAAAGGTGACTTCGAGTTAAAAAAAAAAGTAAGAACTCATTTGTTATTTGAATAATTTTGTGTTTTATATCTCAGATCTTACTGGGTGCCACATAACGATTGCCACATTTGGAGCAGGATCAGCTTACCCTTCCACAGAACATTAGATCGACACAAGTTTTTAGTGGTTTTTTTGTTGTTAGTACACATTCCTAATATTAAATACAGTCAAGTCTGAAATTAGAATTTGAGAAACTATTGTTAGAGACGGTTGACAGTTTTAATAAGTGAAAATAGTGTCGTTTTTATATGAAAACAAACAATGTACTTCCGGCAAGGGGATTTATGCAAGTATGTACTTTAAAAGCAAACTATGGTTTGGGTGCGGGAATTTCTCGCTGCATTGAAGACCTATTGGTGACCTGCTGTTGTTTGTTCTATGGTCGGGTTGTTGTCTCTTTGACACATTCCCCATTTTATGTTTCGCTTGAGCTTAATGTAAAGTCTGAGATCATGATTGAATATTCTCAATACTTTAAGCTGACTTCCGGTTCGAATATATTTGACATTGGTTGCAAAACAGAAAATGTTTTATCTGGATTCCAGGTTAAGCTAAACGTAAAGTCAACTTTGCGAAACAAGGAGGATTTTACCACAGTATTTTGAAAAACGTCCGTTCAGACAAGACATTATTTAATAATAAAAAATCAATTTCACAAATTCTAATCTGTTATATAATCAAACAGAAGTACATGACTATTTCATCATTACTTCTTTCATAGTGGAATTAATAAAGAAAAACACTTGCGTTAATCCGATCACGGCTAGTCTTGACATTTAAATAGAATATAATAAGTAATGATAATCCCAGATGAGGTTCTAATATTTTAATATTTTCTTTCACCCTTTTAATCCTGATCAGGTCTGCACTTCACACAAAAATCTTACGACTAAACTTGATTTGACTGAATTGGTGATGACTTACAATCAATTTAAGTAGTACGATTTTTTACGAAACGAAGGTCAAGAAAATATTGTATATACAGATTAGTTAAAAAAAACAACAAACAAAAAAAAACTCTTTTATATCAAATGTGTTTCTCTAATGAAAATAAAAAGTAATAAATTGTACGTAATCTATTAAATTGAACAGATGGGTATTCCTTTAGAATATGCATGTTTAATTCCATGTCTGTTGTAATATAACATACTATACAGATTATAATATAATGCAGTCACGAATTTCTTATCACAACCAAAGTGATCATTGATCAACGCAAATATGAACAAGTATACACTTTTGACAGGTAAATAGTCAATCGAATTTATAATTCATGTATTCAATTGTATTCACCAAAGTTTCAAAATTCATATTCATAAATTTAATTTAACGAAAAAAAATTACTGTTTATTCAACCTGAATGGCTTACTGTTTAAGTACTGACAAAAAGTCCGTGTTAATTCATTCTTCTCCATACGGAAAGTCTCTAATCAGAAGTAGAGTAGAAATAAAGCAGGCGTTGGGAATATATAAGTCAATAAGAAAACAAACGAATTCCAAATACTACAGACTTCATACAGTAGTCTTTTAAATTTATGGAAAATTAGCGGTCGATTTGCTATATTCCTAATTCGATATTGATTAATCAACAGTCTCTACCCAGCACATGCAGCAGCCGGTTCGATATTCAAAATTTCTCAGTTAAATATAATAAAAACTGAATATTTAAAAGACTCTGAAAATGATCACCATGTTAAAAAAGTAAAAAGAAAAAGAAAAAAGGCAGAAATCTATCTCAGACTCCTACAAATAATCGTAACTTGTTGTACTAAAATATAACCCCTTAATTACATGACTGTATCGAAAACGATTCTATATCTTTATAGCATCGATAAAAGTAAATAAAAATATTGTTTTATTAAATTTATTTCAACACGCCTGAATTATAGTAAGGCTACTTACAGGCTTATAGCTTAATAAAACCAAAGGATGTCTCTGAAAACTTTCATTTTTGATATGTACGAAGGGCTCTAATTTCCAGCTTTGTGTTCGAAATATATTGCAAAAGACTCTTGGAGAAAGCTAAGACTGAATGATCAGGAGATTCTAGACAATACCATGGGTTCATTTACCTGGGCTGATATGCAGAAAGCTTTATCTGGCAAAGGTGGTGACAAACTTCGTACATGTAATATGTTTTAGACCAGTTTTAAAACGGCAACTTATTGTAAAATTCCAATGCCATTTTCGCAAAGGAGCTCTGTTGCAAAATTTCGTAGTGGTGTAGCACCACTAAGAATCGAAACGGGGAGATTTGAAAGATTAGTTTTAAAAGATCGAGTCTGTGATAATTGTATGGATATTTTTATAGAAGATGAAGCCCATGTTTTTTTTTATCGTGTCCTTTATATGACGATTTTAGAAAACAAATTATTCAGTTTAAACATATTTATTTATAATAGTGGATTGGGAAACAAGTTATTGAAGCTTATATTAATCCCTCTCCACTTTGCGTGTGCGAGTGCTGCCGCATTAGCCTGCTCTTTTTCGAAATCTACAAGGGTGTCTTTTACGTGCAAGAGATATGTCTCTCTCATAACACGGGTCAGCCATTTATCGTCCCCTTCCAACGGACTATCATCGTTTTCTGAAGACCATATTCGCGAATGGTGTCAAGGGAGAGCGGGAATTTCGGTCCCTGAAATCTTCATCCCGGAACGGGAATCGAACCAGGAACATTTGTGTTAGTAGTTCGATGCACTAACCACTACACCACGGCTAGTATTTGATGAAGCAACGCATTTTAATAGTGATTTTATGTCTTTAGATGACAAACAGGAAAAATAGTTTTTTTTATATACAGACGATAATATGATTCGTAGCTGTGCCAAAGCCAGTAATCTTATTTCGATAGACGTAGAATTGATCTATACTGTAAATAATGTTCTTATAAACATGTTTTATAATAGATGAATTCTTTTATATAATGTTTTTAATGTTATGGTCTCTTATAATTATGTGCAGACTTGCTCTCTTTTTATATCTATGTATCATAAACGTAATGTTGTGTTATATGTACGATTGAGAGATTAGACTTGAATAAAATATTGAGATGAATTGGATTGAATAAAACCACTTAATAATTAATGATCAATTTAATATTTTTAATTTTAAAGTGGCGTTTTCAGTTCTCCGTACAAATCAAAGACAAAAAGGTTTAAACATGTCCTTTTTGGTTTTCCATTTATAGTTCATTTTTCACATGCTACTAGAGTGTACAGATGTACGTTCGTTCGTTCTAATTTTTTTGTGTGTGTATTAGAAATATCATGTTTCAAAAGTACGTTTACAAATCCTTTTATTAATAACAATTAAAATATATATATAAATTTTAAAGAGAAATTTTTGATTTACGTAAGGACATTATTTTAATCAAGACCGACGAGAATCGACGATTAACTTTCAGGGTACATAAAACGATTTCTTACATCTCATTTTATTCCTTTTGACAGTGTTGTTGGTATTTTATGTAAACACAACTTTTGGATGTGAGGACATAGAAAACCAGGTTTGCTCTCAACTAATTCAGAAGTATCCAGGGTTTTGCAGCGACACCTGTCTGTCAACATTGTGTCAACGAAGTTGTGGACTCTGTCGTAGGTAGATTTTATATTCACGTACTTGAGAGATATAACAAACACGTGTATTAAAAGTAAATCTAGAAAAATAATGTAAAACATTTGGCATAGTCACGATATATGCCTTATTGATTCTGGCCATGACATTTTGTGGAAAATTAGTCTCATGGGTATGTGATGAGTTTGAAATGTTTTCAAATTGCCATTATTTGATTCAGACATCAGGCTCGTGCTTGGTAATTTCGCAATTATAAAATGTCACACATATTTTATAGAATTCATAAAGTTTCAATTTCCCTGAGATAAACTGAATTCAAAACACAGTTTGCTTTTTTCCAAGGCTTTGTTTTGTAATCAATATATCTTTCACTTTCGAAACTGTTAACTTAGAGGATTTCAATTTAAGCTTACACCGACTTGAAATCATAAGGTCTGTAATTTTTCTTTTCGTTTGCAAATTTATACAAATTTTAATAGATGAGTTGGTTATTATTGTCATTGGGTTGGATCACATTGATATCTCCCAGTTATAGTCAGTTTTGCAAGTCGTCTAGGTTTATAAAACGATTCCAGAAATGGGTGTATGAATAAAAAAAAAGTATGCACAGATAGCGAAGTAGAACTTACTGTTCAGTAAAAATTAATAAAAATATGAATTATCATTTATGGTAATAATCTACAAAAGAACAACTATTTCAGCTACTAGTTGTTACGAGTGTCATGAAGTAGATAATCCAAAGAATTGTACAAACGTGGTAGAATGTCCATCAAAAGACCATGTAAGTGCTTTTAAAATATTCATTTCCCAAAACGATTGGTACGAAGTAAGTTAATAGGATTTTTTTTTAAATAATATAATGCAGAATTCCACAAAATAAAAATTAAAAAGACAAAATAATAGTTTAACACAATTCATGAACTTAATTGAAAACAAACTGCACTAGAAACCTATACTTGTTTCAACTTTGTTGATATTTAACACCACTATCACAATTACGGCTATATCACGAAGACCAGATTTTGTTGGTGGAGGAAGACAATTATATAATTATCGTAAAAAACGACCAACCTCCTGTGAGAAATTGGAGCCGAAAGCACCTCACATGAGCGACATTCGAACTCACCGCAGCATAGTTTACATCCTAGTAATCACCGGAAACTACTGAGACAATTGGGTAATCGGGGTCCCAAAGGAGTAATCCGTAATTGGATAAACAAAATTGAACGTTAAACAAAAAAATAATAATAAATGCTGTATTATATTAATTTGTTTGCCTCTTTCAGGAAATTTTTTTTAAAACAACACGCTAAATAATTGCGGTTACCTACAACAGGAACGCACAAAGCCGAGTATTAGATAAGTTGTTTTTTACACACTTGCTAAGATTATTCACTGAATGAATGATTTTAAGGCAGTACTATATATGTTCACTATTAGGAATTTTGTTTGTAGTATTGTTTTACCACGCAGTCTTTTGCTGACGATTTTAGAGAAATATATAAACTAGGATGTGCTACAAAAAATGTAAGTATTATAATATTAACGGTAACCTATATGTCTTTTGTTGGTTTTTAGTTGTTGTTTTTTTTAAATTTTGGTTTCACTTTCATTGACGCCCATCTAATCCAACAACATTGTAATTATTTAAATGCAAGACTTTTGTTCAGGTATGAAGCACGATTTTGTATTAGTTCTGAGATCATACGCTTTTATTGTGACTGAAGGTTTGAAAATATACGTAATGATTTCTGATCGGGGTTTATATTTGTTTTGCTCTGACGGCAAAAAAAACCCCACATGAAATATTTCACTGGGTTTTAACAGTGCTACGAGAACTACTTACTTGGCAATACGGATGTGGAAAAGGGTAACAGTACAAATCTTATAAATACTTTCAATGTGAATAAAAGCAACAGGCTAACTTGCTTGTATCAGACGCTATTGATATGATATGATCTGCTATGAATGATTTCATGATCGCATGAACAAATAGTTATTTGTGTCCATATCTAGTTTCATAAAAGTTATCTTTGAATTTTTAATATTTCACAGCTCTGTGCAGGTTACTTTGGTGATAATGTCAAACGCAGTCTCAAAGTTGATGCTGCATGCTGTCATGAAGATAGATGTAATAATTTGACTCCTGAGGCAATTGAATATGTAAAACATAATCATCAGATGATCACAGCGCCACCATCAAGTGCGTTTTACTATAAGGAACCCTACATAATATAATTCAAACAGTCATCATTTCTGTATTGACATGAATAATCATTCAAGTGGTCATAATCATAAATTCTTTGTTTACAACAATTTTTCGTTGTTGAATTATCAGATTTTTTTTTATCTTAGCACAGATTATTTTAGCTGTATATGGGAAAAATAATTTTGGAATTTTTGTTCCTCAATGCTCTTTAATTTGGATCTTATTAGGCCTTTGAATAATTCTGATTCGAGCGTTACGAATGAGTCGTGTAGACAATCTGGTGTAATCTTGGTATCTATGATGAGTTTATAATACAAAGAAACTGCAACGCTCTGTATATATTAATAAGTGTAACATATATAAAAAAAATTATGAACACGTTAACATTTTATGAGCAACTTAGGCCCATACTGCATAGTCAGCTATAAAAGGCTCCGAAATGACAAATGTAAAACAAATGGCCTCATTCACATGCTAAAAGTAATGAGCGAAAAACAAATATGAAACACAGTGTCACGACAACCATTGAATAACAGGCACATGCAAAATGTGGCTGGGTTAAACATGTATTTCATTAGACAGTACAGGCAACTCTAAAGATTGATACTATTCATACAAAAAAATACGCAAATGCTTTGAAGACAAAAGTGATCTTTTAAAATCTGTTTTTTTAATTCATTATCATTTAAGATTTCACAGAAGGTAACTGTTGAATACATTTAAGTTTTTTATTTTCCTCTCGTGGACCTGCATGTACTTTATCATTTTATTCTATTTAAATCCCCATTGAAAGTTCTCTGACAGATTGATTGATCGTAAAATCACTGTCATCGTTGGCCAACCACAAACAATTTTAAGGTAAATGATTCAGTATTATTACCAACACAAGTATTGCGGTGTTCCACGCTGTTATGAAAATGATTCTAATTTGCGTCTTTATCTTTTTCGAACACAGATGAAACAACTATCTCACCGTTGATCAACGACTGTCGTAATATTGATGACAGTATCTGTACACGTATAATACAGTTAAACCCAGATTTCTGTCAGAATGATACATGTGCTGCTTCGAAGTTATGTCCCTTGATGTGTAAAAGTTGTTGTGAGTAATGTTTTATATAGACTTTGCAAACTGATGCAAATGTAAAGACATGTCCGTTCAATTCAAAACGAGGTCCAACATGTATTTTGGGTGTATGCAATTTTATTTAGAAGTCGATCAATATAATGATAATGATGGTGTTTAACGTCCGGTGACAGAGGAGTAGGCCCGGTAAGACCATTTTTTGGCCCCAAAATATAGCATTTTTACAACTTGATTTGTTAAAAAGTAAATTTTTGGCTGATATTTGGATCATAGTAGAATAATTATGTTTTATAAATATGGGCTGTTTTTGAAAATATAATGCACATTCATCAGGTAATCGCATCATAAATTCATGCAATTAATAACTGAAATCTTCACAATTTAAAAATTGGTGCTAATTTTAAGACGTCCTTTGACTCAAATGGACTTTTTTGGCTGTATTCGTGTTTAGTCTTTATATTTGAATATATGTTGTATTTGATGATAAAACATTACATATATAAAGGTTTACACTGAACAAGAATGCGGCCACTTCCATCTTAGACAAAAAAAAACATCTGAAAAGTGACATGTTAAGGCATATATATGATACATTTTTAAGTTTGAATTTGAGCGTCTTTGATGACCAAGTGAGTCCAAATTTTTAACATCAACTTATTGAATCGACAGAAGTAGTCACTTATGTGTTTAAGATAAATCAAAAGTTTTCATTAGATGTACTTCGAATTTTACCGGACCTGCTCCTTTAAAATGGTGTTCAGATCGAAAACGTATGAATTTGTAAAGAATACAGACTGTGCATTGTACAAAACCTACACCTCTGCCGGTTCGTTAACATACTAGCCCACAATGTAACAATCCGCAGGAAGATATGCGAACCTAACTGGTACAATATTATAACTCAGGGCTGAAAAGTCTTTGCTCATACTCTTAAATGCTGCGTGCTTAACGGAGAAGCAACAAACAAAATATAAAGTTTTTGAATAGACTGGAAATCAGAACCAAGATAACAGAAATTGGCCACTGCATGTTGAACTTAGTGATATATCTAAGGTATAAGTTACAAGAGGTAAGAATTCTTATGACATAATTTAAAAAAAAAAAAAATTCTTTTTACAAGTAACGTAAAAGATAAAGAGGGCTTATGCTTTTTTGTATCAAAAAGAACATCAAAACGAAGTTTTGTAAAATTAAGCAATTATTGTATGTATGTCCAAAACGTCTTTGACTCTTCTGTTATATGAAACGATTCGTAAGTATGTTCTTTTCAAAAAGATTCGTGCCTAATGTTATTCCACGTTAAATATATATTTTTTATTTCCTACCATTGCAGTTAGATGTAATAGTTGTAATGACGTAGAACATATTGATGACTGCAAGGCAACCACCGCATGTAAAGGGGGCAAGGTAAGCTGTTTTTAATGAGGGGGATATTTCTAGGAAAAAAATCTCGTCATGATTGGAATGCAACTGGAATATATATTCTGAGGTCACACAGGTTCAAACAATACTCAGTCCGGCAGTGGGCGGAGCTTTAAAGCGATATCTGTATAGTATACAGATACAACATAGCGATATCTGTAGAGCTGTATCTGTATAGTTGGACACCCAATTGCAGGATTTATAGAGTATCGTTCATCATCTCAACGAGATTGATTTTCTCGCTTGAGCCGGGACGGCGAAAGCGAGAAAGGCAATCGAGTTGAGATGATCAATGATAATCTGTTTATCGCTATTTTACCTATGACGACGTTGTCAATTTCATGCCAATTTCGTTAGCAACGCCACGTGCCTGCTTAGTTTCTAGCGATAATTTTCCATCTCAAGCGAGTAGCATGATATGAAAACTGTCACAAAAAAAGATCAAAGGAAAAATGCACTGCCATGTCTTGAATCAAAGGTCATTTCGAATAAAGAAAGGATATCAAAACTATCGATCACCAAGGCAAGTATATCAAAACCATCGATCACCAAGGCAAGTATATCAAAACTATCGATCACCAAGGCAAGAATATCAAAACTATCGGTCACCAAGGCAAGTATATCAACTATCGATCACCAAGGCAAATTCAAAAAAGGGAAGTTCTTAAAAACTGATAAAATCAAACGTTATCGATCCACGTAACAAGTGTAAAACAACTGCCAAATTTCTGACTTGGCACATGTTTTTCACAAGACAATTTTGAGTGAAACCCAGCTAAACTTAAACGGTAATCTGGTGATAACGTTCCTAAACAGTATGAATATACAAATATTTAAAAAAAAAACCCAGTTTTTCAAACAAAAGCTCGTAAAATACACAAGTACATGATACAGTAAGCCAACAATAGACAATAGACTATAAATACAACAGTCAACGATACATTTAACCAACATAACAGTTAACTAATTATTGACATTAAGAAACAGAACTTAAAAAGGCTGGTGTATATAAGTGTGGTTATATATGGCAAGCCGTTCTCGTCAAAACTATGTTTAAACCCTTTTTTCGAAAAAAATACACACTGAGATTTAAAAACCTAAAATAACACACTGAGAAATCGAAAACACACACTGAGATTTAAAAAAATAAAAAACACACACTGAGAATTCAAAATTACACACTGAGATTTTAAAAAGACACACTGAGATGAAATAAATCGAAAAACACACACTGAGAATTGTTAATTACACACTGAGATTTCAAAAATACTCACTGAGATTAATATGCAAATTACTAATGAATATTCATGAGATGAATAATTCAACAGATTAATATCTTGATCTCAAGAACTCTTGTCATTATAAAGAAATGCGATTCCTTCAACCAACATTCGTAATAAATTTCAAGACTTAACATCGCTCATATTCATAAGTTTGTTGCCTATAATTCAGATCATTACTACCAGTTTAACGGGATGATTTTTTTTACTTAAAACCGTGGGTCCCTTTTCAAAAGTGTTCCAACTGTTTCCCTGGTTTCGCTAGTTAATCTTTTATATTTTTGTTACGTTTATATGCTATAATAGACACTTGGGTAAAAATTTCACAGCATTCTTTTGCAGATTGTTCCAATGTTTTCTTATGATTTTAATAAAGTTTTTCACCATTTGGTTATATTTTGTAATAGAGTAAGTTGGTATTTTTCTTGTTCTTTTATTTCTAAAGTTTTTTTATTAATAATTTGGGACCAAATCGAAGGACTAACGAGTTCTGTCCCCTTGTTGTTTTAAGCTTGTAAGAGATCGAGATTAAGTATGCTAATTAGATATGTGCGCATAAAAAGTGCGCACAAATCTCAGTGTGTAATTTTAAATTCTCAGTGTGTAATTTCAAATTCTCAGTGTGTGTTTTCAGTTTATTTATTTTCAGTGTGTCTTTTTGAAATCTCAGTGTGTAATTTTCAATTCTCAGTGTGCGTTTTTCATTTTTGTAATCTCAGTGCGTCTTTATGAAATCTCAGTGTTTAATTTTTAATTCTCAGTGTGTAATTTTCAATTCTCAGTGTATAATTTTCAATTCTCAGTGTGTAATTTTCAATTCTCAGTGTGTAATTTTCAATTCTCAGTGTGCGTTTTGAAGTTTTAAAATCTCAGTGTGCTTTGTTGTAATTCTCAGTGTGTAAATTTTTCGAAAAATGATTTAAACATAGTTTTGACGAGAACGGCTTGCCATAGTTATACCTCATTTCTTCATTCTGGTAGTCACGCCCTTGCTAAAGTGAGTGCCCGTTTGACTATGTGGGATGTATAAATACATAGCTAGGTCCAACTTGAATGTGGTTTGGAGGGGGTCGGATCTGGTGTAAATATCCCGTGTAAGGATGAAGTCACGATCTATGTATGTTATAGAACCGTTGCAACATTTCTCTAAAGGGCCCGTCGGTGGCATGTTGCAGTAAGTCTGAAACATATAAAAAACTGTGAGTCCGACTTTTTGAAACCGCAAAATAAGTTTAAATAAAAATGATAAAAGAAAACACAATATACTGCTAATTGATTGTGTTACACGTATAATGTACTTATATTTCTTTAAAAATTGTATCGTTCAAATTTAAATAATTGTTTGTTTTGCAAAATTGAGACATCATATCAAATGTAAGCGGAAATTTGAAAATGATGTATTCTGTGTCTTATCATTTATTATTATCTAATAATCTGTTTCAGAAATGTTATTCTCTTGAAACATTAAGTTTTGATCTCAGACCGGTATACAGACTTGGATGTATGGATGATCAGGTATGATGGGTTATTTTTTTTGCTAAGGATTTGCTACTTTAGAAAACAATTCTTGCACTTTCTGAGACAGCAGTGTTGATTTAATGATAGAAAAAAAAAATGAATTGAAGAGAATAGTTGGTGCCCGTGGCAATTCCAATTGTTTATTGAAAAACACGTCCTCCAAACGTAGCAAAAATGTTGTCTGTCAAGAAATCAAGCATCTTGATAACGTTGGTTTGATGGAGTCAGAGTGATTTTTTTTACAAAATACGATTTATCCCTCCGAAAGACAACATACGTGTATCAATGGCCATTCTTTTTTTATAAAACAAAGCAAGACCAACTCTTCCACATTTTTCTTTAAGTTTGGAATGAGGAATTCTTGTGTAAAGTGTAGATATACTATTAAGATTAAAAAATACTTGTATCAGTATCTATTCATTTCATTTAAATTTTGTTTTGCATGTTTGCTTCACGCATTCAAACTTCTTTCATTCGCATGAGCTGAAAAGTGCAAGCATTCTAAATGTTTACACAAAGCGCTAGCTGTTATGATTATTATGTGTTTCAAATACCTTAGTCTAATTATATGTCAAAACATTAAGACCAAGATTATTTGTACAATGGCAAATTATGATCAGATAAATAAATCAGTTAAGTTTATGACAGATAGTACATTTTTGCACTTAATGTAAAAATTATATCACCCTATTAATATAATCATATCGCCCTATTTTAAAATTTATCAATATCACTTACACTAAAAGGTTCGAAACTGATATTTATAATAACTCCTGATTAAAAACATTTGATAATGCGAATGAATGCATGCAAACTATTTTGTTTTATTTTTTAA
Organism: Mytilus edulis; assembly: GCF_963676685.1. Lineage (NCBI taxonomy): Eukaryota > Metazoa > Mollusca > Bivalvia > Mytilida > Mytilidae > Mytilus > Mytilus edulis. The sequence continues at coordinate 38,657,379 of NC_092353.1, forward strand.
AATTTGAATGCTGTCGATTGATCGATTGATCGAGAATGATAATTTTCATACTGTATTTTGTCTTTTTTCATGTTAAAGCTTTGTCAGAGATTTATGATATCAAGCCCGCAAATATTTGGAAAAAGACAACAATTACAACTAAAAGGAGGTTGTTGCAATTATGACCTATGTAACGACAATGTTGTCATGACAACTACACCGACTACAACAACAACACAAGCTACTACAACTGTTATTACTGGTCAGTTAGTAATGATTTATAAACATTGCGAAGAAAGAGAAAGGCGAAAGATATCAAAGGGACATTCAAATTCATTAGTTGAAAATAAATTGACACCGCCCTGACTTAAAAAAAGATAAAGAGCAACAGACACACAATAGTACGCAAAACTCAACATAGAAAGCTAAACACTGAGCAACAAAAACCCCAACAAAAAATAGGGGTTATTTCCGCAGCTTTTAAAAAGGGCAGGAATATACTGCTCCACATGTGACACCCGTTCTTCTTGCTGATGTTAGTATAAGTATCAAGTTTAATTCGCTAGGTCACATAGGGGAAAAGGGTACGAGACATGTAGTTAAGACATTTCGAACATTATCCGCTATACATCTGTGAAACGGATAACCAACTCGTGATTGCGATTGTGAAGAAACAAGACAATGTAAGATATTATAACAAACGGACTCTTTTAACAGACAATATCACGAAATCATATAGTACAAAATATATGTTTCATTAGAAAAGAAATGATCTTCAGTAGAGCTAGCTGCAGAAACATTGCTCTTATGGTTCTTATGATATTTGTAGGCAATGGTCCGCAAATTATCAATAATATCGTAAAGACCATAACATCTACGATTCTATAGCTACAGAAGAGCCTGACTAAATACCAGAATTTATCAATCGATTAGTAACAAAAATATATAGGAATCAGACAGTTTACAAAAAATGTTGTTGAACAGTATTGGCTTTTATTTTGAAGTCTTATAACATCATTTTCAAGTAAAAGTTACCAATCGTTGGTAATTTATTTGACGATTGCCAGTTTGATTTAAGTGACAATTGAGAGTTTGTTTTACGTGACTATTGCTAGTTTGTTTTCGACTTATGAGTTTGAATATCCATTTGGCTTCTTTTGGCTGTCTTAGCTTCCCAATTTTTAAATACATTCTAAGAAACGGTGATGTTTATTTTTTTTTTATAATACATCAAAAGTAAAATGAAAGAAACCAATTAAACGAAATGTTTTAATTTGTGTGTTCAATGTTGAGAACACTGTTTTTATCTTAAATTCGTCACCAAAAGATGTTTTTTGACTACTTTATGAGATATTTGCAAATTCTGTTTGTAGGTTGCGGTCACCATTCATCAAGACATGATTGTCCTTCAGGGTTTCAGTTTTATCATTCGTGCTACCATGTAGGTAAAGAGGCGAAAAACTGGCATGATGCAGAGGTAAGAATGAGTTCAACAAATAAACAATAGTTTTTCGAAAAATAAACAAACTGGCCGTCACTTAGCTGATAAAAGTGGAAAGTGTTCTCGCTTTGTAGATTAATCCATTCAGAATAGACTTGCATATTAATCAACAAATTTTACCACATACGTTATGAAGCCGTAGGATATCGTTTAATGTTGTGTGTCAAATAAGGTCCTCAGCGTACTTATCCTTCAAATCATAGTTGGAAATGCTTTACATGTTTGACAAACAATTCATTCTCTCATCATGAAATATCATAACCATGTTAAAGTTTTCTAATGTTTTTCATTTAAACTGTGGGGTTGTCAAAGATTTTCAACGCCTAAATCAAATAATACGAATAATAAGCAGGGAACTTAACCTTGTGTGTTGTCTTAATGTTGAATGTTTAAACTTTCTTATTTTCTTCTCGTGCACCTGCATGTACTTTACTCTTTTTATCTTATTCCATTTAAATCCCCATTGGATTCATTGGAAGGTCTCTGATAGACTGAGTGAGCGTAAAAACACAGGTATCGATAGCCGATGACAAACAAGCTTAAGGTAAACGATTCAGTATTCTCTTGTCATCATAAGTATAGCGGTGGTCCACGCTGTTATGAAAATGCTTCTATATCAACGTGCATCTTTGAACATGAATTTATTTATTTTTCAGAGTTACTGCAAGAGTAAATGTACTAGACTTGTAGACTTCAGTTCGTTAAGCGATCTGCAACACGTGTTCTCACATATTCTTTCAGAAAAATCAAATTCTACAAGTAAGTATATTAAATCAATACAATCAACGATTTGTTTTATTTCACAAAACACTAGTGTATTTTATGCTGTATATGATTATGTCAATAGTGAAGTTACTGAATGTCCCTAATCAAATGGCAAAATCAGAAGCTCAAACACATCAAACTAATGGATAGCAACTGTCATATTCCTGACTTGGTATAGGTATTTTCCTATGTAGCAACTGGTGGATTGAATCTGGTTTTAAAACTAGCTAAACCTCTCACTTGTATTAAAGTCGCAACAAATATAAAATGATAAAACTGACCCAGGTTACTCTTGCATAATACGTAAAAATGCTATATTTTCGTAAATAGTTCTTGCAAATTGACACGAGGGTTGTCTTTCGTTTACCGTAATAAAACAACATTGATGTAGCATTGAATCCCAAAAATATCTAAATCTAGAGATGTTCAAAGAGTTAAGTGATGGTGGCAAGTGTTAGATTTTGTGCTGTTTAATAAATTGGTAAGTCATGGCATCCGGGTTTTGTTTTTGTTAAATAAGGGATGAACATGCAATGCTTTTATTTGGAAATTGAAGACTTTAAATATTTACTCATCTTTCTCCTACCTTAGGTTTAAACTTTGGGATAAATAACGTTCTGTCAAAAATTATTAGATTGTAATTCAATCTTAAGAATGAAAATAATTCTGTCATCTATGTCATCTTATATTTATTCTTCTATATATTTTTTTTATTATAGCATTAGATTTTTGGACAGATGGTGTCGGACACACAAGTCCATTCAAAGGTTCTAGACAATATTGGATGTGGTCAACTACAAGACAAAGAATAAGTTCTGAGTTGACTCATCATGTCCATCACAGTAGTTCTATTGAATGTATAAAGGTGAATAGGAATTCCCATACAAGCACTGATTTATTGTCTACAGAAAATTGCCAAACAAAGTTAACTCCAGTATGTAAATTGGAATAAATTTAAGATACACTTACTTTTGAAAATTTATAGTGAAGGATATTTGATAACGTTACAACAACATTTCTGATATCAATAATATTAAAAATGAGACAAAGATACTAAATGGTGAGCACATCCTTCTTTATATGTGCATTCCACACATCTCGTATTCTAAATGGTTGGTACAACTGCTTTAATAGTTCTAATTCAGAGATGAAATCATCTAGGAATCCTTAAATGCATTTTCCATTTTTTGTAGCAACATCCGAGCTGCAATTAAATGGTATGTTTCCTATTTCAAATGATAATTTAAAGCTTCTATTTCTAATAAGAGAGAATCAAAACAATCTAATGAAAAATAAGTTCTCCCCACTTGCCCCTCGTTGTTTATATGTATCCCACGCGCGACATATAAACAACGATGAGCAAGTGGGGAGAACTTATTTTAATTAGATTGGAAGCAAAAGATACCAATTGGACATTCAAACTCGTAAGTCGAAAATAAACTGACAACGCATGGCAAAAAGAAAAGACTAACAGACAAATACAACACGTTCAAAACGCATCATATAATTTAAATAAGAGCTAAAAATAAGTAATAAGAATCCAAATAAAATCGGAGGTTATTTCAAGTGCTCCGGAAGGGTAAACATATTCTGTTCCATATGTAGCACCCTTTGCTTTGTTCAAGTAAATACCAACCCATTTATACGTTTAACTCGGTAGGTCTCATTTGGGAAAAAGGAGAATAAGATAGTGGCTTCAACAATTGCAACATATCTGTTTTCACCTGTGAACAATATTTGCCATTTCAGTCAACCAACTCGTGATGACGTTCCTTTTAATTTTCGAAGGGAAGATTTTGACTTCACAACTTTGAACTCTCGGTTTATTGGCTTCCTTGTGAATCCATGATATCTCGGCCTATAACATAATCGGCCTCCCAAAATTGGACTATAACAAACTTGGACTACTAGAAGAATATCAGTAAAATGTTAGTTTTTGTTGTTATTGGAAATTAATTTTCAATTCATAGTTCAAAATAAATTGTTATCTACAATTAATTAAATAATTTATTTTTGAACCTTTTTGAAGGGGATAAAAAAATAATACGTTCACAAGATATATATAAAAATAAAAGTACAAAACACATTCTTTTTAATATTGATATATTGAAAATTTACCACTGATTTGTCTTTTAAGTATTATTATTTGTAATAATTTCCTCTCAGAATAATTTTTATTATATGCATATCTTAATTGATTATGACATCATGCCACATGCATACATAGCACATTTAAAACACACACATAGCATATACAAAACATCCATAGCACATACAGACTTCTGAGTCATATCTGAGATAACATGCAAAAATGAATGTTGTTGTTAAGGCAAAAGCACGAGTATAAACATAGGCAGGAGTAATTAACAGCTATTTATTTGGAGTTGTTTTTTTTCATGTTATTTTATAGAAGTATTTGGTAAGAGAAATCTCTGTTGTTTTATTTTTCAATTTTACTCCAAATCTATTTTTAGATGCATGTATAATAAATGTTTCCCTCGGCTTGCCTTTCTAAAAGATGTGACCATTTGAATATAATTATCTTTCAATTGCTGAATCCATTAATAAAGAACTACAGATTAGTGAAATTGTTAAGAAGCCATTCCGGCAATGGACATTTGAGCGCATTGACAGGACATTTGAGCGAAAAAAAAAGGACGTTTGAGCGCCAAAGTATAGGACATTTGAGCGCCTAAATTTTAGGACATTTGAGCGAAAATAAGAATAAGCGTAGGACATTTGAGCGAAAACAAGTCTTGGATAGAGAATTGTCTTATTGGCAATCATACCACATTTTCTTACGAATATAGTTCATTAAATGAGGAGTTTACCAACAAAAAGATTAAAACATATTTTAATTGTAAAAAACAAAGCACTAAAAACAAAGCACAGTCATAAAACAGGAGTTTACCAACAAAAAGATTAAAACATCTTTTAATTGTAAACAAAGCACTAAAAACAAAGCACTGTCATAAAACATAAAACTCGGCAACGGCATTATTTACAAGTCTGTTCGGGCCATTCACTGTCAATCAAATTTCTCTTTGTTTATATACTAACCATAAACACCAAAGATTAAACACAATAAAAACACGAACACAAGCCAATCGTTAAAACATCTTTTGTCAATAAACATAATAAATCACAATAATATTTCAAAAAGAAGTTAATTATCCTCATTTAAACATATCAAATTCAACTCATATAACAATTTTTGATGCATTTCTATATAAGTTATGGTCTTTTTTTTTCGTACATAATTCTAATATATTAGTTTTTTTTAATTAAAGTAGAAAAATAACAATCTACTAATCGTAGTCCTTGTTTGTTCAATATATATGAATATAAATAATGGTAGGCCGAGTTTGTTATAGTCCGAGTTTTTTTATAGTCCGATTTTGTTTTAGGCCGATTTTGTTTTAGTCCGAGTTATCCAGCAGCGTTCCTTGTGAACAACAGTCCTCTATCAAGGAAATTTTTTTAATGAAACGCAATCCCTGAAATATAGTTTTAACCGGAGATGTATACACAATATGCCGATGTTGGTGAGTTGTTGCTAAATAGAAATAGAAAGTTTACAATTGGAAAGCTGAAACCATCCCTTTTATCGTAAGTTGATAGAACTTGGCAATCAATTGTCATCTAAAAATCTTACTAGTGATAACAGAAAATGTAATAAATTGCAGTGCATAGGTTTAGCTGTGTAAAGCTGATATGTCTCCGTCACTTGCAGAATGATGGCTGACTGGAATAGAGTGGCAGAAAATATTTTGGATAGGACAACTCAAAAAAAAAGATGTATTATGATTGCTAGTCAGACAACTCTTCACAAGAGACATTTGGTCTCTTATGAAGAGTTATCTCACTGGCAATCACTTCACATCTTCTTTTTTAAGTTGTCCAATCAAAACTTTGTTAATTTGTTAATACACAAATGATTCAAACTCGTGATTGTATGCTTTGATATTAACGTTAGTTTTGACAATATCAGAAAGTAAATTAACACAACTAGTTTTTGTGGCAGGGTATTACACCGAGGCACCTCTGATTTTTGATGAGGTTCTTGATACTCTATCTATAGCTTTCTGTATCAGAGAATTGATAAGAAGTAGTGGATTCGTAAACGATAATCAACGAGCGACTTTAGTCGCGAGTTGATTATCGTTTTCGAATCTACTACTTCTTATCAATTCTCTAGCTAAACCCATGTCTAGTAAAACGACTTTATGTTTCATGATCTGACAATGAATTAACTGAATTTCGTGAAAATGAGTTCGTATTTTGTCTTTTTTTATTGTCTAATACACGGTGGGTATGGTTGTCCTGCGAGAGAACGTACTGTGCTGGTGATTTGGTCCTGACGGGTGCTGGTGGGTCCTTATTCTGTGCTGGTGGGTTTGTTTACATTGTATCAGAACGGCAATAAAACGACTGTTTTGTTGCTTAATTTTTCTCTGATGCGTCATAAGTACCATGCAAAGTATATTACAACAATATAAAATTGCAAAAGTCGTGCAAGTTCGTTAAACGGAATTGTCCTGACGATGTGCTGGTGATAAGAAAAACGGTCCTGGTTCTGTGCTCCTATGTCCTGGTTCTGTGCCTTTATATTTTAGTTAAAAGTGGCAAATATTCAGTCAAGATCATTGATGCTGTACTGTTATTGACTACTAGTAATTAACTGTTGTCTGCTTTCTTGAAATTGACATTGAGAATTTGTTATGAATCTGTTTACTGTTATTATGAGAGAGAAAAAACCCTATTTTTTATTCTTTTTATAATTAACTGTGATTTTATTTATTGGCCTGTTAATGGAACCCTTCTTGCCCCCTTTTAAGATAAGAAAATATGTTTACGATTTTCGGGATTACGATCATTTTGCAAGATCGCCAAAATACGTTGTAATTTATACAATACTTATATAAAGTAGATGATGTTGTATGTTTGTTGTCAATGGACAAATTTACATAAGAAACCAAAGAAAGTATGTGTTAACAACCATATGTCGTTGTACGACCTTCAACAATAACCCATAAAATAAAAATGTAAAAGGTTTTGTATAAAAATGGAGAGCAAAAATATAGAAGAAAGGACTTTCTGAGCGTTTGAATCATATGTCTTTAACAGCTTAAAACACATTTGTTTGTGAAAAATTGAGTGCTGACTATAAGAATGACAATAGTATTGCGGGTTTGTTTGTTTGTTTTTTTTGGGGGGATGGGGGATAAGTTAGAGCGAGGTTACAGTGAAAGTGTTAAGCTTGGAATAGTTTCCCGTAAGATTTAAAAGTTGTATTTTAAAAGAAAAATGTATCTTACAGCTATTAAGAATCACTTGCTGTATCTATAAGATTTTTTCAACATATTTTTTTTTGTCTGAACGGTTATCAGGTATTATGTCAGAGAATATGTCAGAGAATGAAGACGAGATAACCTAGAGAACATTAACAAAACTAAGATTTCTTAGCTTTTTCATTTCAAAATTACAAAATAAATAAATATTTTTGATAAAGAATTACAGGGGAGGAAGTGAACAATGTGTCCTACTTTTCTATATTTAAATATTTTTATGAATAAAAAATCAAATGTGCCTTAACTATGATTGAAAATGAGTAAATGGAAAAACTACCAAACTAAAATACATTTTTATTTTAATATTGGTAATATCACTAAGCTTTTAAGTTTTGTGTGTCAAACACACCATCTCTGTAGTAATGACTCCTTATTAAGATATTTCACATCTCCATTTTTTTTTCTGCATTTTTTTATATTGTGAATTCTTAGTATTATTATATTAAAATGTAGACTTAATTTATATTTAAAAAAACTGAATCTAAAGCCAGATAAATCAAACATTTTTGTTTCTATCTATCCGTTTTCGGGACTTTAACAATCAACGTAAACACGCCTGGAAAGTAAAATGCGTACTCGGCTGTCTGTAATCGACCATTTTTAGACACCCTCCTAAAAAACAAGCCGGGGTGGGGGTTCAGAGATGCAAATTAAGTACTTAGATCAATATTTTATATTTTCGTGTATGGTTTATCACCCCCTCCTGTGGCCTGTCAATTACGAAAATGTGCAAACTGCAATAGTATCAAAACAGCACAGACAATGAATAATAGAGATATAATTTTGTACATATACATGTATCAAGGGGAAACTTCTTGCAAAGCATTATTATTTATAGTTCATTATTGTATTTAGTAGAAAAAGAGAATTTGGTGAAAATAAAATCACTATTTTTGTAGAAAATTCACAGACCTTTGTACAGAAATTTTTGTTATGTTTAGCATGGGATCAACACAAGGGTACATTATCCTTAAAAATCTATTTAAAAGTATTTGAAACTAACGTTTGCTTTGTTAATTGTGCCTTCAATTTCAAAAATTAAAATATCTCGTAACTTCATACTACCAATTGAGTATAAAACAAGTAAATAAGTTTAAAAAAGAAATTCTTAGATTAAACACCTAGATTTAACTTTAAAAAGTCATAACAGTTTAAAACAATACAAATCTACACACAAAAATAACTGGCTTAATTGCAACTGATTTTCAACCCGAATCGCTATAAGATCATATATAAGCTCAACTGTGTCGAGGGATCGTGTGAGGTTCATTTATTGTCTTGGCGTCCGTATTACAATGACCAAATGTTACCAAATGATTTTTTCAAGAGTGAATCTAGGAAAAACAATATTCATCAACAAACCAGACCACTGTCTGTTAAAATGTATTCGAGTTTTTAGTTACAGCCGATTCCATTGAGTATGTAGGCAAATGTTATATCTTTGGTTAGCTTGCTTGTTAGCTAAACCGTTAAGTCATTGTTAGGTAAGGTCTATACCCTCCTTTCGAATTAGCCTGGTCCTACAGACAGAAAGATGTGTCAGTTGTCGGACTAGTCTACTCTTAAAGTAGGGTAGTTCACATAACCTAACAATGACTTTTCTGTTCAGCAAGCAAGATAACCAAAGATATTCCCTTTGTCTACACACTCATTGAAATCGGCTTTAATATTGCAAATGTTCAAGCAATTAGGGCAAAACTTACCGAGTAAAAAAAATCAAAATGTCTATCACCTTGCACATTTCAGAAAATTCAGATCAGATAACGAAACTGGGTCCAGCAACATTTATAAGCAATTTAAGATTTTGACCCTCACAGTTTCCATTCACCACAAATATTCTCGTTACAACGAATCAAATACCAGTTGCAGCCTTTTGTTTACCTATTAATATATGTATACGGATAAAGTTATGAAAGGCAGCAGGGTCACCAGGGTGAGGAGTCCATGTCATCTGAAATAAATGCTAAGCATAGATCTATAGAAAGCGGCAGATAATCATGGCATTAAAAAAACTCTCTTCTTTTCGACTTTTTTCGAACAAATTGACACATAAAATGAATTATATAGTATTATGGAATTTTTAACTTGTGTTCAATTCATTGGTTACACCTTTTACTAGGATAACAGTCCTGTCAAGTATGAGCTGGGTAAAATATTTCAGAAAAGAAGATGGAAATGTGAAAGTTTCCGTGCGTCAGGTGCAACAGCATACGAACAGCTAACATGTCTCGTCAGGGTGGAAGCCAAAAAGTCCACGAAAATTTGATTTAAAACCTTTATTCGTTCCAACAAAGATATTGTGATTTTGTTGAGGATTTAACCATCTACGACAACAAAATTTCTTTTTTTTTTAGAATTTACAGCTCTTCTATAAATATATGCAAAGCAAACCATTGATTAAATTGCTTGCTATGATTGTTTGGATGTTTGTAAACGACAGGTAAGTAGTCTGTTTACTATATACTACAATTTATTTGGAAAATAAACATTAACTTCAATTCCTGTCAGTTTGTATTTGTCCAATCAAATCCCAGTATGTATTGAAACTCCGCCTACCTATTGTTTGAAAACATCCAAGCAAACATAGCAAGCAAGTCAATCAAAGTTTTTTTTTGCATGCATTATATGCTTTAGTACTATATAATGCAAGGAAGCGTTTAAGTCTTTCGCCTAAAAATACTATCAATTTCTTTTTGTCCTATGTAAACTTACGTACCATTTCCTTCCATTCATGATCATTAAATTGAACTGTAAAATATTGCTTGGTACCTTCTTAATTCCTTTATGAGTCTTATGTAAACATAATTATGACAATAACTGTTGTGAGAACAAGATTCACTGCACATTTTTAAAGTTCTGCTTCATCAAACATTAAAATGTGATTCGAGACTTTTTTAATCTACACGATTGGGATTTTTGTATATGAGAACATGGTTTATCTATTAGTTGAAAATGCGGCTTTGAACTAACTTTCAGTACCTGCAAGCATTCGTTATTCAATAATGTGTGTCTTTGTTTTATTATTTTATGTAATAAATTGTTGTGTTGGTACACCACTGTAACAATGAAGGAGGAAATGAGGAGGGTTGGTTGGGTGGAAGTGGGGAGGGGTATGCGGAGCGCTAACAAACATGTCTATGCGGCATTGGCTTTGATCAAAAACTATTCTTATTTTAGATACTATATATTGTTATCTGATATTGGACTAAAGATGTTGCCCTTTTATGTAATTATTTAATACAAGTTACGATCATTTCAAAACACATATTAAACAGCCAAATGGATGCACAAGAGCTAAAATAGGAGTCATAGATCCTATTGACAACAATTATCTGCCCAATTTTATTGATTTTGTAACATTTGTTTCAAATATGACCAACTTCTTATCCAAAATCACCAGCACCGTATCAGGACCCACCAGCACAATGACAGGACCCACCAGCACAGTATCAGGACATGAATAAATTGAGAAAATGCTAAATGTTAATAAATTGCAATGTTTTTTCACAAAATAGTTTTGTCGCGTGGATTGCGGTATAGAAAGCGGACTCTATGAGCATTTTTGTTTTATTTTTTCAGTTCGAGATTTTCTGAAAATGAGCATTTCTGTGTTACGCTTACTGAAAAAGTTTAGAGGGTCAACTTTTTAATGGTTTACATATGAACCCATAAGAAACAAAATTGAAAAATCTCAACCGTTTTCTTCCATTTTTTATGAGTGAAAACGTCAAAAATCATTATTTTCGTCTTTGTTTACATTTTTTCATTGATCACCAGCACCCGTCAGGACCAAATCACCAGCACAGTACGTTCTCTCGCAGGACAACCATACCCACCGTGTAATAGCTGGAACTGACTAGATACACACGGTTCACATTTATATTTAACTTAATACAAGTATGGACACAGACGCAAATTGTCAGTGGGTTTAAAGGTCGTTACAAATGTATTGAAAGCTAGACTGGAAATGTGTATTAACAAATTGAGTTGATGTGTACATGTCTTCATTCAAATGCATTGACTGATAAAAAAAAAGGGTGGGCTTCAACTTCCACCCCTCTCTGTGAATTAGTTGTTTGAGTGTTTGAATATGGAGTTTGTTAATAAATAGCTGCACTGTAAGCGCATGATATGTCTTGATTCCTTTTAAGCTTGCTTAAAGGTTGAACTATTTTGTTTTGTACAATTATTAGTCTATTTGTTTTCTCATTTCAGTTGTTTTATATTTGTCATTTTAAGGTCTTTTATAGCTGACTGTGCTGTATGAGCTTTTGTCATTGTTGAAGGCTATTTGGGGACCTGTAGTTGTTAATCTTGTTTTAAATTTTGGAATGTAGCTGAAGTCAACAGACATAGACAATTCACCCAAGTTTTATAAAATGATGTGGAAGTGTTTATGTGATGAATAATTGAGATGGGAAATGAGGAAAGTGTCAAAGTGACAACAACCCAACCATAGAGTAGACAACAGCTGAAGGCCTCCAATGGGTTTTCAATGTAGCCAGAAACTCCTGCACTTAAAGGTGTCCAAAAACTATAAAATCCCTTCTTTTTTTTAGCATATATAAAAATTCATAACACAGAAATGTATAATCTGAAATTTATTACAATCAAAAGGGACCTTAGGTCAATGGTGTAAACAATTCACCAAAGTTTAATTAAAGGTGATGGATGCATTTTTGTGTTATTGTTCAAAATTGGAAAATTCTCTCTTTTTTAAGGATAAAATCTCTCTTCATAACATGATAATGAAAATTCTAAAATTTATAAAATCGATGTGGAGCTTATGTCAATAGATATAAACATTTCAACAAATTTTCTTGAGAGTAGGGGGAAGTGTTTTCTAGTTATTGTCTGAAGTGTGGATGATGGACTGATAGACAACAGTATACTATATTATGTTGTGTGTGAGACATTGGTATAATAAAATGGTTTCGAATGAATAATGATTAGAAACTGTTTAATGCAGTTATTGAGGGAACGACAGTGAAGAAATTCCTGAGATCAATGCGTTTGAATCCTAAGAATTCAATTTTTGTTGAAATGAAACAAAGTTCAATTTTTGACCCTTTGGATCTTAATGTAAACCAATTTGAAAAAGGGACAATCCTGTGCAATTGAATATTTCTTGCTATTGTGCAATACTGTGCAATTAAAAATTTCTTGCTATTGCACAATACTGTGCAATTGGAGATTTCTTGCTATTGTGCAATACTCAGTTAGTATAATAATTTTTGACCCCGATTTGGACCAACATGAAAACTGGGCCCATAATCAAAAATCTAAGTACATGTTAAGACTCACCATATCAAAGAACCCCAAGAATTCAATTTTTATTAAAATCAAGCTTATTTTAATTTTGGACCCTTTGGACTTTAATGTAGACCAATTAGAAAACAGGACCTAAAATTAAGAATTTGGACATGTTTAGATTTGGCATATCAAAGAAGCACAATACCGTATTTCATTTTTTTGATGAAATCAAACAAAGTTTAATTTTGGCCCCTTATTCCTTGGGACCAAAATTAATCCAAACCTACCTTTTGTGGTCATAAACCTTTATAGATTTCAATTAACTTATACTAAAGTTATTGTTCAAAAACCAAGAAAATGCTTATTTGGGGCCTGTTTTTTTGGCCCCTAAATCCTACACTGTTGGAACTAAAATTACCAAAATCTATCCCAACCCTCCTTATGTGGCCATAGACCTTATGTTAAAATATCATAGATTTCTGTTAACCAACTTAAGTTATAGAGCAAAAACCAAGAACAATGCTAATTTGGCCCCTTATTCCTAAACTGTTGAGACCAAAATACCCCAAATCAATCCCACCCTTCCTTTCATGGTCATAAATCTTGTGTCTAAATTTCATATATTTCCATTTTACTTTTACTGAAGTTAGAGTGCGAAAACCGAATGTCTTTGGATGAAGACGATGATGCCAACGTGATACCAATGTACAACCAAAAAGTTTTCAATTTTTGCGGTTGTATAAAAATGATGTCAAATCAAATTTTTAATGGAGTTTGCAGCAGTAATTATTCAACTACTCATTTTAATACATCATAAAGTATTAAAGTGTAAATGTCATACAGTCATGGTGATGATGCCTCCGCTAGCATATAACGTTATAAAGGTACATAAATCAAGAACTGTAAAAGTGAAGCTGCTAAAAATTGAACTTAAACCAAGTTTAGAGGTACCGGTAATAAGCATTTGTATACACATTTCACTAAATTTAGTTGAGACAAACTTGAGAAATTTTTCCATTTGTGAAAGGGGATAACCCTAGAATGATAATCAAAGTGCTTGTAATCACTGAATGGCTATTAAAGACTGCTTAAATTTATCAGTTGGTAGTAAAGTGAATTTTGCATTGTATATTGTATACATAGCATTATTTTAAGTCGATTCAACTACTTTTCTGGACAGAGACAGATAACTCCAATTTTCAAAGAAGATTTCATAAAGCAATGGTTTTAGGTAATATTAATTCAACAACCATTCTGGACAAAGAAAGATAACTCCAATTTATTGCCTTGAATCTACAAAAATGTTTGTTTTTGGCCCTCAATTCCTCGACTGTTTGCCCCATAACCCACAAAATAGACCCCAAACTTCTACTTATGGTATTAAATATTATGGTACAGTTTCAAAACAATTGAAATACTTATACACAACTTTTTGTACTGACACAAGATTAATGCTTGTTTTGGGCACCTTTGGAACCCTTATTCATAAACCTTAGGGACTATATATATATATAACCGCCCCAAAACAATCCCAAGCTTCCTTTTATGATTATAATTATTATGTTATAATTTAATGGCTTCCTTTTTACTTATACTGAAGTTATTATCTGGAAACCATCCGTCTTGGGAAGACGACGACAGGATACCTACATGTATTTCAACTGCAAAAATTTCTGTGGTTGTATAAAAATTTCAAATATGTACAATGAAATATAGTTTCAAAATTGATAAGCCTAGATAGGCCTTATAATTTTTTCCCCACATAGTTGAAGGACCATTTACACTCAGGACTGAGTCATAAGTAGGCAGTAAAGTCTACAGATGTATTAAAACAACCTAGCATCATATTGCTAGTAGTGGGAGTAGCATTCTTGGGTAAATTTGTTCTTTTTTTATATAATATGTTTGGTTCAAATCAAAATAGAATGCTTTTATCTCCCTAATACTTACATTGTAAATAGAGGTGGTACTACTTTGACAAATCCTTGTACATGAGAGTCTTCTGTCAAATCTTTATTTCACAAAGAATGAATTGCATAACAATGAACTGAGCTCAAAGCAAAGTACTTTAATAATACACTTAGACAAAGAGCTAAATCCAGTGATATACTTTGTACTACTGGTCCTTCATTAACATCCATTGACCAAAACCACATCTCAACGACATTCCATACTACATGGTTGGATTCGGAAGTCCTGAAAAAGACATGATTTTTTTTAACATATTTTAAGTATATATATACACAGGTTAAAACTTTCTTGTTGTATAATCATTCCGTATCTAGCAACTATCAATTTGCTTAATGCACATATTGATATATGTTGAGTGTACCTCTGTTGGAAATAAGAACACACAAACCTCCACCTAGTTTTAGTCAATGGACAAAACATTCAAAACTATAAAATATTATAGATCTAAGACTTGTCAGTGTCTATTTACCATTGCCACTGAATCAGTGATATATGTATTGTACACATAATTATATACATGCAAGACTAAAATTATAAAGTACATACATGTTTGTATATAAGACTAAAACTGACATTCAGTCTTTACAACATCTTCATTCCCAAAGTCATTTTCAAATCTGACTTCATGGTAAAATAAGATTCCATATCTACAACCAATTAAAAGGAAAAATCCCTCTGATAGACTAGCATTTAAATCCGATTTCTAAAATGGAAGCTAGGTCACCTTGGAACTTAGAACTAAAAAAAATCAAACAATATATCTGATATATTTCAAATGCATGTACATGAAATAATATAAATCTCTAAAATTCACCATATTGTTCCCCTTTTCATCTTCTGTTAGATACTGTATATCCAGTGGCGGATCCAGAAATTTTTTTAAGTGGGGGCCCACTGACTGACCTAAGAGGGGGCTCGCTCAAGTCATGATTCAGTGATTCCCTATATAAGCAACCAAATTTTGTCTCAAAAAGCAGGCCCCCCCTAAATCTGCCTCTGATATCAACCTCTAGATGTCTTTCAATTACATTCAGTTTAGTGTGGGTTGATCTTTGATTGTTGTACATGTTACAACCAGATTCCCGGCAGGGGGCAACTTTGTAAGACCGCAGAGGTTCAAGCTTAGATTTTGAAATAAGGGGGAAAATGTAACCTTTTCAATTTATAAAACAGGTTCAACATCATTTCTGTACATATATAAACATATTCTAAATTGTGGACACACCTTCATTAAATATTCTACTTCAATTAGTGGAGGAGATCAAATTAAAAAGTTGCAATGGTTAAATACTCCAATCACAGTCTTTCCTGCTAAAATCTCATGTGTAGAATGTGATAAACGGTTTTTGGGTCTATATATTGTCCTTGATATTGAGGTTATCTTGACACAGCAAAATATAAAGAAAATGTAAACTATGATCTGGAAATTGACTTCGTTTTCCCAAAATAAGCCCACTTAAACTGAACTTTAAATGCAAAAGACCTCTAAATGGCTAACAGATATTGCTATATAAAAGAATAGTCCATGATTATACATGTATATATGATATTAAAGAATTCATGAAATTTACACTGATTCTGTCAGTTGAATGGACTAGAATGAGATAAGTTATATACATGATAGACATAAAGGTTTTTTCCAACAGTTGTGGTGTAAATTAATTCAGTTGTATTTTATGGTTGATATATAGAGAATAATACATGGCAAAATCCGTATCATATGTCGTATCATCCCGAGACATCAATATCAGCCCAAGGGCCTTTAGGCCCGAGGGATGATATTGGTCGAGGGTGATACGGCATGTGATACGGATTTTGCCATGTATTATACGCTTTATCATATATTTCAACAGAAGAGTATTATATTATATGAACTGTTTTCTGATCCATAGCACTGGGTTACCTTCAGTTCTTCTTTTGTCTTGTTATAAAGGCCTTAAAAGAACTGCTCAATTACTTATCCGAAGCACCTGGGTTACCTTACAATTTGCGTGCTGTTGTTTTAAAAATATTTTGTTTATTATTGTATTAATTTGTGTGTTTTGTATTTTTCTATGTTGCATTTAGTGTGCCAAAAAATATTAAAACTTGACGTTCGTGACGTCACATACCAAACAATGACGTCATTCAAAAAATTTACCTATTTTGAGGAAAATTTTTCTTATAAAGCAAAAAAAAAAACCAAAACTGACTTTATGTAAAAAAAAAAAAAAAAAAAAAAAAAAAGTAGGGGTGTGATAAAGGGTAGGGGTGTGATAAAGGGTAGGGGTGTGATAAAGGGTATGCGATAAAGGGTGCGCATCAAAGTTGCGCGATATAGATTAAACAGCAGGCTATTTATCACATATGCAAAACTACTGTATTTACTACTAAACATATGATAAATTTATGTATATACATGTATGTAAATCATTGGCTCTTCAACCAATGATATTTTACAATATCAATTATTTGTTTATTTTTCTAATGTTGGTATTTTTCAGCATACTAAAAATGTTTTAGCACAACACGAGCACAAGCTTTATAGGGTGTCCTCACACAGGGTTTCCGCTGGCCGTCGCCATTTTTCCCAATTTGCGAAAAAATAATACTTGTGGCGATGAAAATTCGTCATTTGCTTAAGAATTTGGCGAAAGAAATATATAGAAAGATTTATTTTCCTCCTTCTTGTTTATTTACTTTTTTCGAGTTTCTCAGACTTTAACTTATCAGACAATACTCGGAATTCACCTTGACCTCATTAAGATTTTGACAGAAAATCAATTATCAGCTGATTGCAATTTACAGCTATCGACAACAAAGGACTAATTAATAAAGGTGTTGATTGAATTGTTTGTCAAAATGATATGGTTGAATGACTTCCACTAAATGTCACATACAGGAGTTATTTACCACTTTTCGACTCATGTGTTTGAAGAACTCTTTTGACGTCTCCTCTCCATGTAAAGATAGTTTAGAAAAGAAAGTTGTTGTTGTGACAATAAATGTTAAAGGGCAAGAAAAATCTCCGATTTAAAACTTGAATTATCCTTTGATGACTTTGATGTAAGTAATTGATCAGGGAGACTACTTTAAAGTCGTTTGAGTGACACACGTGTTTCAAGCATAGTTTACCGTCTAAACTTTTTCATTTAAGATGGTCAAGATGGTGGTTATGAAGAAGGGGGGGGGGAATGCATTCTGGCATCACAATTTCAAATGACAGAGGATAACATATGATCTGTCCATATACATGTATGGGGGTATCTTATTGAAGTATTCTTGCCAAATGAAGATTAAACAGTAATTCTTAGACATGACAATAAAAGAGGGGGGATAGGACCTTTATCGGGACTCCGGGATCGGGTGTTTGATTATCCCCCCTCATAAAATGTACACTTTTTTCAAGACGATTAAAAAATCAGCTGAATTTGACAAATCACACTATTTGTTTTCCAAAAATAACTGTAATTGGATGGGGGTTCTGTGTATTCACATTATTTTAACAACTCTCCTTGGGCCGAGAAAAAAAATCTGTGTTTCAGGTAACCTGACCGACCCTGTTTTTTAGCCCCGACCCTAACTTTTTTATTGGATCTTTCAAAAAAAAAAAAACAATAATAATTATCAACCGACCCTGTTTTTGACACAGGCTTCTGATAAATGACATAATATTTTTTCTCTCTTGCTTCCTCTTGCATAGAAAGCCAGTAAAACATTTTATTAATGTCAAAAGGTATTCCAAATAGATTAAAATCCAAGAAATTTGCACAGCAGGTGCTTCAAAAACATTGCAAATGGCCCAAGACCACAATTAATGACCCCGCTTTTCGTTGTTCACGAATGTAGTTCCTTTTAATTAGAGTGTATTTTTCCTTAATTTTTTTTCTTTCCCTTCCCCACTCATTTCTTAGATTTTATTGGGTGGAAATGAAAGATGAGACGTAAAATAATTTTTTGGATGTTGTATTTAAACTCATTTTGATATGGAATGAGTGATTAGGCCAAGTGCAAAAAGGTCATATTTACAGTTTTCGGAACATCTCTTGACTTGTCCATAGGGGTATGGATGTATATTGGCTAAATTTGTAAAAGTGATTGCTTCAATCTTTCTGAATTTTGGATATATTTTTGGACTAGTGCTATACATAAGACACACAAAAAATTTGACAAAAGTGCATGGTGCAATTTTTTTTAATGATACAAAATGTTCTAAAGAAATGATAGAGAAATTAATTGTGGTCTGTGGCCAAATGGCACACTTCCGGTTTTGAAACTAATTATGGATCCGGACTTGGAAAAAACATGATAAATACTTAATAACTCAAATATGAAATTTTGAATCATCACCAAAAAGTATACAGATATTTAGATTAATGTAACTAAGAAGTGTTTAAAGTTTTAAGCCATAATCAAGAATTGTTTTTGAGATACGGTGTGACATGTGAAAAAAACACCCCCCTGTTTAAGTTACAATGTGCCGTAACTCAAAAAGTTTTAATCTTATTTTCACCAAAAAGTATACAGATCATGTGACCATCATAAGAAACAACTATATTAAGTTTCATGAAATTTGGATAAGTCGTTCTCAAGTTACGGTGCCACATGTTTACGCTGGACAGACAGACGGACACCTGACATTTGTATACCATAATAGGTCCTGTCTTTGACGGACGTATAAAAAGCAGTACTAAGCGTGCATGTTACGCTAGAAACATATTCAAAGAATACAGTTTTATAACTTCTTAATGTCATATCCAATATTTATCAAAACCTAAAGGGGAGTTACATGTATCTTACTTCCTATATTTTTTCGTGGATGTCAATACACCTAATCGCTATTTATTCCATACCGGATGAATTCTAAAATTACACAACTTTTTCATCCAGTTGAAGCTATCTGGGGGCCGTTGAAACAATTCACCATGCACAATACTTTTTAATGAGACCCGTTTTAACTTATTGTAAATACTTAAAACAAAATAATTTTTTACTTCAATTTTCAATTTCGAAAAATAGTGGATTATTAACTATTAAAGTTTCTTGATGATCGCTTTCTAAAGTTTTTCCTCCCTCAGCTCTCTAGTAAAAAACCTTTATTTTCAGTCGCATGACCCAAACAGAAAGTTGTACATACAGTGTATTACTGTTTTTCCCAGATTGGACTAAATAGCGATAATTAAATAAAGTGTAATTTCCGGGATTGTTGAAAACTTGCATATTCATCACTATCTGATTTTGTGGTTTTAACAATCCAGACAGACAAATAGCAATAAGGTGTTTAGAAAAAGATGACCTAAAACCTCCTTCATATAAGACAAAAAAACATGGGAACTCATACTGAATGGTCAAATGTGTTCAATATGAAAATTTGGTAAAATCACAAATCAGCCGTTAATGTAAATGGACTATAAGTATGACTTTTGAGCAAATTTAAAGGGAAATGACGGGGAAGGGGCAAATTAGCTTTCAAGGGGAGCAAATGCTGTTTAAATTGGTAAGCGGGTTTTAAATATAGAGGGAAAGTGGAGTCATCTTTTTAGACTTTAGTTACATGTAAATATAACTTATGTAGACTTACCTTCTAATTCTATAGACTATTAAAAAAAAACACACACACAACTCGGAACTATTTCTAATTCACTTGGACTACTGATATGCAAACCTAAAAACAAAAAGAAAAATATCATAAAATAGTGATTGAAAGATTCATAACACTTTAAAAGGATAATTCAGACACGTGTTACACGGGGAGCATGTTTGTTTACATATAATAATGTCACGTGATCGCGCACTGACCTCGCATGCTGCATCGCCCTTACAATTCACTAATACATGTACATAACCATTTTCATGCAAACATGCAACGTGAATGTGATTGGTTATCAAATAATACAAAAATAATGCATGAACCGTTGAAGAAGAAATTATTTCATCAAATAGAGTGGATTTTCACTTTCGACACGAATAGGTCGAGTTGACATTCCTGTCATCGGAGATAGTATTGAGATAAAAGGGATAAAACGAACCGTCAAAAAGGTCTCGAGAATCACATCAGTAGAACCTTAACATAAATAAGTAATACTTGCCAACATTTCTCTAATTGATAACCTATAGAACTGAAATTTCACAAAAATACCGGTAAATAATTTTGTTGTGATGCTGGTTAAATTGGCGCTAAATAAATATTCTTACTCCTATTGCTTCATGTAAAAAAAAATGTATAGAATTGAATTCGACTACAGTTCAGAATAAAAAATAGTGAATATGCAAAAGCCAGGTAATATGTTAATGATAAAGTGTGTATAAATTTTCGTAAACGAAGTTACCCGTATACTTCCCCAAGAATTACATTTGAGCGCAAAGTTCTGTAATTGTGTGATATGGTTTTGGGTTTATGTAACATAATTTAGACTGGGATCCTGGCTAATCTTGACCTTACGACGCGCAGCTAGATTGGGCCGGATCCCAGTCTAATGTAACATCGTAGAACTCAGGGTAACGGAATTTTTTGCGTTGCTATTAGATCATTGAGGCCATCTATTTTTATTGCGGGTTCCACATATTTAAATCGGAATAATAGAAAAAATGGAATGTTGTGAGCAGAATCAAAACAGAAATGATGAACACTGCAACATTTCCAGAAAAATATAAATAGGATGGAGGATCTGTGTATTCACATTATTTGTAAAACTCTCCTTATTCATGTGAAGCGTGTGCTTTACATCGAGGCTTATTCTTTACATCGAGGCTTATTATGCTAATCATTGACGCCACAGTACTTCAACCAATCAGACAATGTTTATTTGGGGCATTCGATCGATTTTAACTCAGATTTTGGAATATTTCAATCGAAATTATAGAAAAATGGAATGTTGCTGGTACATATAAAATAGAAAATGATGAATACTTTTAGCTAAAGATAATTTGGATGGGGTTCTGTGTATTCACATTATTTGCACAACTCTCCTTACTGATGCCATATTTTGGAATTTCCGTGACCTAAATGGTTCGCGAAAATTAATATTTTTATATATAGTATAGTAATAAGTTCAATTTAACTTAAATGTGTTGTTATCTTCACTTTTTATTACCAGAGTTTGCATTTGTAAATGATTATTTCATTAAATGTTGAATCATTACAAATACTTTATATTAATTAGATTTTAGTATTTATAATTCATTCAAAAAGACATATAATTAATGTATGGATTTTTTTTAATCCTTTTTGGAAAGTTAAAAATTAATTACCAACATTACGAAACCTTTAATATTTACATATAAAGTATTTAGCAACCTAATGAGCAAATCAATGGCAGTTATATCACCCATTTGATTAAATTTACAACACACATTCACAATAACTAACTAAATGAAGTGCAAAATTCACACCATAGACACCAGTTGATGATAAAATAGATACAACGATTGGTCTTAATTGAAAAATTATATATAAATTTTGATTAAACTGGTTCCCTTTCATTTTGTTTTGATTTTGTTAACGTTATTACATTTGGCATCCATCGTCAATCAGTTAATGAACTAGTATTATTTGTGGTACGTATTCTGAAACCCAAGCAGAATTGCTTTTGCTTCAAATTTACAATGTATAATTATATCAATTTTGAAACGTATCATGTAAGCTGTTCATGGCCGTCATCGTCAAGTCGTTTGTGCCGAAAGAAAAAAAAACTGTGATATCAACAGTGCCAAGTTCAAGCCTAGTACCCGGGATGATTTATTTTTGTAATGTTTTTCACTACCAAAATATTGTTTTTAATCTTAGAGGTATCTATATTTCAATTTTACTATAAAGTTGGCGATTTTGTTTCTGGTTTCACCGTCAAAGAAGTAGTTTTGCAGTCGTAGCTAATCACACTTTAATCACATAAGAGTCAGATAAATGGTGATGTAAATTTGGACCATTTATAATCAATAAAAGAAAAATTAGATGATCATAGTATGATATCATTGTAACCATAAAAATGAAAGTAAGCATTTGCTATGATGAAAAGGGAAAGGCCTTGTACCTTAAAAGAGATAAGTGTAATGTGTACATGGATGTTTATTTTATCAAGTAATTGTATTAATAGTGTTTATATATTTTATTAGATAACAAAAAGACAGAAATACAGTTTATTGACATGTATTGACAGATATACGCTATAAGAGTGATATTTAATTCATAATATATATTAGCACTCGTGGTCTAGTGGTGTCATGCATAGACTACAGACTTTACGGTCGAAAATACGCACGAGTTCGACCCTTTCATTAGTAACTCGTTTTTGAGAGGATTAAAGATCGTAAGCATAAAGATAAAAAACAGACTTTACGGTCGAAAATACGCACGAGTTCGACCCTTTCATTAGTAACTCGTTTTTGAGAGAATTAAAGATCGTAAGTTAAAAGTTATGATATAAGTTATTTTACGTAAAACAGATAAGTCTAATGTGTACATGAATGTTTATTTTATCAAGTAATTGTACTGCATAGTTACAACAATAGACTGACGTTAAAGAAATGGGTTAAATGTAGTATATTGAATGGACTGGTGTTTGTCTTGTCTATTGTTTTTTTTTTCATTGCACCGTCGGTACGTAAATTATCACGTTGTGATACGTTTAACGACGTCACGTGGTGACCTGCTATGTATCATGTAGGGGGTTAAGAAATTGCATAGACTGTTGATGCTGACGTCATCTATGAATGTTGTGTTTTCATGTTATTTTTAACAAAACGCAGCAGAAAAAAAGTCTCATATGGATTTTACTTACCCTAATTGAATTCGTACGGGGTCCGGTCAAATAATATAACTTATAGTTTTGCTATCGGTTTTAAAACGATCAAACATTTGTGAAAGGGAAAATACTCCAAGATGTCATAACAGTTTAATCTTCATTTTATCAATTTGTCTTACTTTTCAATTTATATGCAGAGTGTGGTTTTCCAATAAATAAAATCAATTTAAATCACGGGAACCAAATAAAACCAGGACTCAAAAAGAAGCTGGAGGTAGCAAGGGACACTCAAAATGCACAAAGCGAAAAAAAAACTGACAACGCCTTGGCAAAAAAAACGACGACAATACACACAAAATGAGAGTTTTAAAAAGCATTATTAGTCGAAATATTTAATGTATAAGCGAGTGTCATCCGGTCACAAAAGCTGACCTTATAGTTCATGAGTAATGAGGGAGAACAACTGAAATCAACTCAATATAAGTTTATCAGTCACTATCCTGAATTAGGTGACCGATACGATGTGTATGTTTTTCTGCTAATAAGTGCTTTAGATACCTGAAGATCTTTAAATTTACCGATTGTATCATATTCCTGATTGTGACGTTTTGACGGACTGTGGATTCGGATTGCAAAAGATGTCCGTTGAATAACAGAAGGCTCTTAATGCAATAATTTCAAGTTGAAGTCATCGATAACCCTTTCACAATGTAACTTCGCCGTCTTGAGTTTAGAGACCGTTATAGAATATGAGTTGTAGAGATTGCAGATATGTTACCACAATAGCATTGTTTTTCTTTTAATGTGAACTAATAATACCTTTAATTAGGTCTGGGCTTACATGAGCAACACGACAGGTGCCACAATCTGAGCCCGATATGGTTACACGTCCAGATCATATTGGATCACCCCGAATTTAGGTTTTGTTTATTGTTGCTCAGTCTTAATATTATTTAAAAGTAGTGTTATGTAGACATATAATTGTCCTTTTGGTCGTTTTCCGTTTTTGCCGTAACATTGTAAAAGCTCGTTTAAGACATGAGTTTGCAAAATTATCAACTGTTTTGTTTCTTCCCTCTCTTTTTTACGCTATCAACGCTCCGTTTGGTTTTCAAGCAATCTCTGAGGTTTTGTTTTTGTTTTTTTTTGTTCCATTCTCAATTTTATTATTATTATGGTTCCTTGTAGGTATGACGTTTTGTGTAAGTCTGGTCTGGTCATATTTCATTGTTCCTTTGAATCTGTTCGAATCTTAGAATATTTGAAAGCTGTTTAAATGCAGAATTCTATGAAGATTATTTCATGATATTTGAAAATTAAAATCACAACGCTTGTTTTCTTTTTAATCTATTTAATAAAAACATGACGACTGTAAGAAAGGAAAGATAAAACAGCTGCAGGAAAAAAGTTGAATATAATAAAGATTTAAATATTAGATTACATTAAAAGCATGATAGTTATTAGTTAATAAGAAATATAGGAACTTTTTTTCAAGACAGATTCAAGTTATCGTAAATTCTTGTTGTGCTCAGATATGGAAATGCACATATTTCTTGTTAAAAGTTATTTTTATTGACACCGATTAAACTTGGCACATGTTGGTATTGATTTTGTTATTCCTTTTGTATTATGATATTAATTCTGGAACGGAAAACCGAACGTTTATGACACAACTATTGCTTGTTTTCCTGCCAGTTAGAAATTTTCTTTCGTCTGATTTCGATGAAAGTTTGTAATAAGAGGGAAAGCTGTAAGAATAATAGCAAAGGTACACGGTTGTGATCTTTAAGTAATAATTTTGCTTAAAACAAATCCAATGCGTTGTCTTTAGTTTCCATTGACTTCAATCTGAAAGAGTAAAGGATTTTTTCAAAAAATTAGCATTAAAAAAAATTCGCAGGGGAATTAAATCTTTCAAATACTAAGTACTATTATATTTTTTCTTCTAAATATGACCAACCTCTCTTTGATTGATAAGTAAAACGTGTTTGCGTACGATCAACGAAGGTGGCATCATTAAAGGCAACATATTACTATTATAATGTATTCACGGTAGCAAACTAAACAGACCTTCGAGTCCTGCTAGAGTTTTACAAACGTTTTATTTTTGTTTCTGCCATTTAAAATTTGTAAATAAAAACAATTAATGTTTTTAGTTTAAATACGTTTATGATAGCTATGCTTAAAGTTTTCATATTTGTCATATGTTTATTGATGAATTTCATTTTGTAAATGTGTAACATACAATAGAGTGCAATGAAATTGGGAATAAAATAATTACATTTGAGTGTAATCAAAATTGTTAATACTTTTAGCATCTGTAGTAACTCTAAAAGGAGTTTTCTGCCTACTGCAATCACGACAGAAGCAAATTTTACCGGGATGTAGTACAATGCATGAATAATGTTCGCAATTAACAGCCCCACAAAACTTGCTACACCAGTAAGATGTGCAAGCATGCGAATGAGCTTCAGTACCTTCAAGAAACAAATGAATGTAGATAAGACCTATTTAATTTTGATTATTTTTTACAAAGTTTACAAACGAATGTTAATGTTTACAGCATAATTGGGCGTTTCTGTAGACTTCATAACGATATTCAACAGATAACGATGCTTCGGTGAACTGAAATGATTAAACGTAACAGTTAAATTATATCAATTGTTTAAAAAAAAATATGGTGTTTGTACACTTCCTTGAATTGAATAAACTGGTCAAAGCATCGAGTTTGGTACAACAATAGTTGACCAAGATATGGTATAATATCTAAAATTTAATTCAGAAATGTCATGATAGCAAAATAAGAGGATGAAAATAACATATGACAATTTTTTTAACAATGTAGAGCCAAGAAACAGCAAACTAGATGTTGATTTAATATAATAACAGTGTCGGGACAGTTGTAGGAAGAATAACAGAGAATGTTTTACATAAATATTACTTATCATTATCTTTGATACATTTGATAGATAAAGCTCAATGGTAGCTGATAGTTCCTCTTGATATATCTTAACTATACCAGCAATATAGTATAGAGAAGCATACTTACTTGCGACAAAGACTGCTACTACAATTCTTAACAAGATCTTTATATTGCACGTTCTGAGTTCCGGGGTAAATAGAATTATGATACTTATCTTGAAAATAATCCAAAAAATTGTGTTAACTGTAATTGTACAACGGAAAGCTTTAGAGTAACATAATCGGAAATATGAAAGATGAATCTGAATTAAAAAAAAACCATTAAAACATGTTCTTAATCTTGTAATACAACTAAATTAAACAAATTTCACTAAATTTTGAAATTTTTACATTTTGATTCTCCTTGGGTCGTATGCTGATGTATGACATATGGACAAAGATGATTGGGTTTGCTTTCTTGCTAGTCAAATCTGGCTTAGCAATAATATAAAGGTAGCAAATAAACCTTATTTATTTTATTTTTTTTATAAATATTGGTTTGAAAATAGTATAAGATTTATAAATGATATTGTAAATGAAGATGGGACTTTTTACTCTCATCAAAAATTAGAAGACATGTATCAGATAAATGTGAATTATATCTGCTATTTATCAAGCATCAAAATCATTTGTGGGAAAAAATCACTAATAAGAACTACCTTTAATTCCATCTGCTTTTAAAGACTTGTGAAAAGTTCAAAAATATCTAAAGATATGTTACGTGTTTTAAATTTAAAAAAAAAGAAGTGTTCCCACTAGTCAGTTAAGATGGATTGAAATTTTTGCTTTGATCAAACTCATTGGATTTTCTTTTTATAAACTGCCATTTGTTGTCACAAATAATACTAAGTTACAGTGGTTACAGTATAGATTCAATCATCGAATCCTAGCTTCAAACAAATTTCTTCATAAAATTAAGATTTATGATAATCCAAATTGTACATTTTGTAATAGAGAAATTGAAACATTAGAACATTTATTTTGGGAATGTTAGCATACACAATTATTACTAGAACAGATTGAAAATCAGTTTCTGACCAATGGAATTGGTGTACATTTTACTTTTGTTTTGTTCGGTAACACTGCAGAAACATCAAAAGGTTATGCAGAAAATACCCTTTTTTTTCTAACCATTAAACAATATGTTTATGATACCAGATGTTTAAAAAAAAACCTGAATAAACTCATTAAAACAAAAGATGAAATATGTGTATGCAATTGACAAAAATATTGCTGTAGCAAACAACAAATATGAACATCAATTTCTAAGAGAATGGAATATTTTGATAGATTACTTAGTTAAGAACAAAAATGTATATACTTTAACATTTAATATTATACATG
This sequence comes from Mytilus edulis, assembly GCF_963676685.1. Taxonomy (NCBI): domain Eukaryota; kingdom Metazoa; phylum Mollusca; class Bivalvia; order Mytilida; family Mytilidae; genus Mytilus; species Mytilus edulis. The sequence goes on from NC_092353.1 coordinate 38,685,224, forward strand.
TTATTAACGAAAATGCTGTATTTTCTGTATTAAAATAGAATTCAATGTCTAGATGAATTATATTGAAAACTCACCACACTATTCTCTCTCATTTTATTTCTCTCTCTCTCTTAGTTGTTCAAACTGCTTTACTCTCTATTTTATATTTGAGTATTTGAAGAAAAAAATGCATTGTAATAGAAAGATGTAGTGATAAGATAATATCACTAGATTTATATATTATATATTGCTATTATATTTGTGTATATCATGTTTTAAATTGGAAGTTATAAGTAACAAAAATTAGAGAAAAAAGGAAATAATTTTAATTTGTTTTTGAAATGTTAATTTGAAGGTTGACTTACCTTTCTTGCAATCGAGAAAAATGCAAAATTTTGAACACAAATAGTACACGTATATTTGTATATATTAAGATATGTTGTTGACAGAAAAGACGGACATAGTGGTTAAACAGAGTATTAAGTTTTTTTTGGCTTTGATCAAACTCATTGGATTTTCTTTTTATAAACTGCCATAAACTACTTTCTAGTAGCTGGTTAAATGATCTTTTTGCGTAGCATATTATGGTGAGAGTAGAAGAAAATTCAGCCTATCATTTTCACATGTTTAAAAGTGTTAATCATCTGCATATGTGTAGCATTACTTTATAGTCGTTCGCGTTTGATTTTTTTTTTTAAATCAACTTTGCAAAATCTTCTTAAAAGAACATGATCTAGGTTGCGAACGAAAACAATACTTTTCAAACTGTTATGCGTCCTCTACGGTTTTCTGGATATTCAATGCACAGTAACAAATTTCTTCAGATTTTTCATTATGCTTCTTTTTGACAGACGAAATGTTCATTTTGATATCCAAAACAATATCGGCAAGGTCGACAAAAAAAAATGTATAAAAGAACCGACAGAGAAGTTTAAATATACATTATATTACTTATATGATATTTTGATGAAGATTTTCTCTGACTTAAGCATGTTCGCTACTCCATTTCAAAATCACAAGCTTTTTAAAAGACTTTTATAAATTGATAGCATATAAGAAAAGAAACTAAAAAAGCAGAAAAAAATGAAGGGTCTGTGTGCTTGTTTTCGAGATATAAACCGTTGAAAATTTGGCGGGAATTGATTCTCTCTAAATTTTTCATACATTTAACATTGGCACCCATTTCCTTTCAAAAACATTGAAAAAATAACAAGGATTTTATATGATTTTTAAACATGGCTTTTTAAACTATATGTAATAAAATTACGAAAAGAAAAGTAGGGGTTAGCGGGCAAAGTTTTTTAAAAGGAATATATAGATAAAACCAGAGGATTCCGAATTTCTGGCAAAAAATCAAAAACAAGAGGAGCAAACATCCTTAAGGATGGACTTAGGTGAGGTTTTGGAATTCGTGTCAAATTTTCGGACTCCTTGGTGTTTTTCCTTACAAAACAAGGTAAAATATTTTGCCCCATATAAACACCCATTTATTTTTTTTTCATATAAGACTAAATCGCTCATGAAAGGTCATTTACCAAAATTTTAGAAGATTCTTAATTTTCTTTCTTTTGTTTTGGGACCCAAATAATACCAATGCAAACATGAGGTAAAAGTCAGAGTCAGCTTTTTCCCGCCATATTTTAAATCTCAAATATCTCAAAAAGGAGGTCCATGACCTATTAATATTTTTAGCTTATTTTTATCCTTTAAGAATGCTCTACCAGCTTATAAAAGCTATTACTGATAGATGTTAACAGATAGGATGCAACATTTATAGTCTAGAGTCAATATAGTGTAAATCCTCTTAATAAAATTGAGAATGGAAATGGGGAATGTGCCAAAGAGACAACAATCCGACCATAGAAAAAAAACAAATATATACTAGTTCAATGATAATGAACACCATATTAATTTCCAAATTGTACACAAGAAACTAAAATTAAAATAATACAAAGACCAGAGGCTCCTGACTTGGGACAGGCGCAAAAATGCGGCGGGGTTAAACATGTTTGTGAGATCTCAACCCTCCCCCTATACCTCTAGCCAATGTAGAAAAGTAAACGCATAACAATAATTTCTACTTCTCTTTTTCAATCGTGTTTTAAATTTACATATAACTACGCAAGCATTTGATGTGTTAATGGGGAGATGGAATTGCAAATTAAAAAGAAAGCAGGCTTTTATAGCTGACTAACCGTTACGGGCTTTGCTCATTATTGAAGGCCGTATGGTGACCTATATTTGTTAATTTTTGTGTCATATGGTATCTTGTTGAGAGTTGTCTCTTGGGTAGACATACCACATATTCTTCTCAACATGTTTATTCTGTGTTTTAAGTAGTTCAAACAAGACATGTGCTGAGGTCAGTGATTAACATTCAAATAACTACAGATGTCTGCAAAGCCACCACTAACAACAAACATAATGTATAGTCAGCGAAAATAGCTTTAAAATGCACAGAAATTGCAAACTGACAGATACCAACCATTGATACGAATTGCTTACAGACTCCTGACTTCGGACAGACACATAAAAATGTGGAGGTTAAAATCAGATTTCACTAATAATACTTTTCATCCCATATAATTTTCTGATTTAATATAAAGGTAATCTTTTAGGAAGCAAACTATAAAATCACTCCGTATAAAAGAACGACGAAAGATACCAAAGGGACAGTCAAATTCAGAAATCTAATATAAACCGACAACGCGATGGCTAAAAATGAAAAAGACAAAGAGACAAACAATAGTACACATGACACACTATAGGAAACTTAAGAATAAACAACACAAACTCCACCAAAAACTAGGGGCGATCTCAGGTGCTCCGGAAGGGTAAGCAGAGTCTGCTCCACGTGTGGCACCCGTCGTGTTGCTTATGTGATAACAAATCCGGTAAATAGTCTAATTCGGTAGGTCACATTCATGAAATGTAAGGGGATTGTAGTAACGACGTAAGTCACATATCCGATATCATTTGTGAAACGGTTATTCCATAACGATCAACTAACTCGTGATGGCGTTCGTAAAATTTACGAAGGAATGATTTTAACTTCATCATTTGTAACTCCTGGTTTAATAGCTTCCTTGTGAGCAGCAACCTTCTATCTATCAAGAAAATCATGATAGGAAATGCAAGCACGGGAATATCGTATCAATTGGAAGATATATATCCCGTATGCAGGTGCTGCTGGAATGTTGCTACTTAGAAATGGAAAGTTCACAATTGGAAAGCTGAAATCATCTTTTTTGTCGTAAATTTTTGTGTATAATCTAAATATAACTCATTTGCATCGCGGATGAAATGTAGGTTGCTGTTAAATTATACTATTATTTTCTGTTGTGTTTTGGTAAAACGTTTTACTTTTTCCTCAAGAAAGAAAATGACAAATGAAAAGTAAGCAATTATAAATCGACATTTTATTACTATTATTATTATTTTAAAATGCTTTTTGTCAATATGCTACGGCTTTGACAATTGTGAACTTTGAACTTTTAACATACAACAATAGGGGTGTTTAACGACCTTGACTTTCCATAAGTGTCTTGTACTGGCGTATCCATGTATCCCATAGTTCAACAGTCATATCATCAAGTGAACGTTTTCGCTTGGAGAAGTCTTTTTTCGTCATTAATCTCATTTTTTTCTGATCCTATTTCATTGTTCCTTTAGTCTATTCAAATATAAGAAGATCAGCAGCTTGTTTGAATGCAGTACATCTTAAAGGTTTGGTTTATTTCCCTGTTATTTAAAAAAAATTCTCAACGCTAGTTTGTTTTTCAAGCTATTTTATTACAATCAGAAGACTATAGCTGAGAAAAGAAAGATAAAACAGCTGCAGGACAAAATCCTGTTAATTTATACTTAAAGTGCAATGTTTCTTGTTTATAAATTGTTTCTATTAGCACACAATGGTACTTATTTTGTTATACCTTTCATATAATGATATAAATATTAGACTGGAAACTGAACAGACATGACTCAAGTTTGTTATTTTTCAAGTTGCTGATAAATTTTTGTTTGTTGAAAGGTGAAAAGCAGTGAGAATGATAGCAAAGATTCACAGTTGTGATCTGCATTGCATAAGTTGTTTGCTTATAACATATCCATTCCATTGTCTAAGTTTTCCATCGACTTCATTCTGAAAGATTAAAGGTTTTTTTCTCATAAAGTTAACATTAAAATATATTTGCAATTTAATTACATCATTTCAAAAACTATAACTCTTATCTCTAAATATGCTCGTACAAAAAACCAATCATGTTTTGATTGATAAGTAAAATGTTGTCATTTAAGATGAATGAAGTAGTCAAGATGACAGACAATGTATCCTCATTCTCTCTTATAACATACATGGTCACAAACTACACACACCTAGTTCAAACGGTCGAACTGTTTTTGCCATTTTAAAATTAGAACTGTGTATTTTATTTACTATTATAAGAGTATATATTCATATGGCCTTGATCATACGTGTATGGTCTAATGTCCCATATTATCCTGAACATGTATATAATGGCATAACAAAATTAACCAATCGTACACTTTAACATGGTAAAATAGAAATTAATATTTTATGTTTATCATTGGTATGCATGATGTGCCTATAACAATGTATGATTATCATGCTTGTATTTTTTTCTATAATTCATAACTTGGTCTATTGATTAATTTCATTTCGTAAATTTATAAAAGTTAATACAATGCAAAATAATCGTGAATAATATACTTACATTGGAGTGTAATCCAAATCGTTAATACTTTTAGCAACTTGATTAACTCTGAAAGGATTGTTCACCCTGCTGCAATGAACACATGCGCACATTTTACCGGGATGGAGTACTCTGCATAGATAATGTGTGCAACTAGCAGTTCCACAAAACTTACCACACCAGTATGATGTACAAGCGTGCGAATGAGCTTCTGTACCTTCAAGATATTAAAAACAAAATTAAGACCGATTAATTTGTAATTCATTTCTTTGAAGATTACATTAAATCATGGTATCTTTTACAGCAAATATAGGCGTTTCTGTAAACTTTATTAAAACATGATAAATTGAAAAAAATAACTGATTTAGATGGAGTAAATTAAATAAAAGTAACAAATAAATATTGTGTGGTTTGCAATTTTTCAACAAATTAGTCGTTGAAATGTCAAAATACTTGCAAACTTTAAAATTAGTACAAAGATTTTTCACTTTATCGAGTGAAATGCAAAATTATTTGATTCTTATGTTTTAATATTGAAACTTTTACTGCAAAAGTAATCGTAATGGGGCAATGACATGGTAATTTTTTGGCAATTAAGTACTTACATCAAGCAAACCACATGTTATTTAAAAAAATAAAATAAAGAGACAATTTTATAAGCACATTATTCTATTTTTGATTCATTTTAAGGGAGCAACAAATCAACTTTAAGGGTGGGGTTTGGAAGGGGGTTGAGGTTATTTTATCACAAATATTTTCGCGCAAGGTGCGATAATTTTTTTTTTAATTTCGACGCTCTCAATCAAATGATCTTTTCAAAATTTAACGCTATAAGGTATTGGGGAAATCTGAATTCAGATTTTTTTTGTTTTATGTTTTTTTTTTTTATCAAATTGAGTATCGGAACATAACTCCCCTCCAATTTTTTTAAAGTTAAAAGTTCATTCCCTAATGGAAAATCTCAATAGTCATTGGCAGTGCCTTTTGAATATCATAATATTTACCTGCGACAAAAACTGCCACTAAAACTGCTAACAAGAGTGTTGCCTTCATGTTGTACGTTTGAGTATACAGTTAAATCAAAATATTATCCTAAAATGAAAAATATATACAGAAAAAAAACAATAAATGAAATTGAATAAAGGAATACTTAATGGAAACATATTTGCAAATCTGAACGATATTTCTAGAGGGGGATCCAAAAAAACAAATATATACACTTTTTTTTCAAAATGTAGTCAATAAATTTAGTGTAATACAATAAAGTTAAACAAGTATATTACATACTGATCCTCCTTGTATTGTGTACTGACGGACGGCATATGATTCTGAACTGTTACTGGTAGACCAAGAATAGAATGGTTATCTCCATGTTTGTCAGATATAGAACTTCCACTTTTCGTATACTTAAATGATCGTTCAACCTTCACAAAAATAAGACTTTGAATAGAAAAAAATAAATTTCAAAGAAATCATTAAAAAAGAGGGATAATTAGACTTTTAAATTAATTTAATATTGATGCAACAATTTTCATTTTTAGACCCAGATCGAATTGGGGCGGCCTCCCCAACACTGCATGCCCGATATCACATTATTTGGATGTTATCTTATTTATTGTCAGGCAATACCTTTACTTTTCAGTGAGATCCACTAAAGGGTGATACTATGTCTGTTTGTCTATTTAAATCTCTTTTAAGAATGTTATTTTTTTGTAGGTTCACTTACCTTTCATGCAGTCGTTGAAACGCAAAAATGTAAAGTTAAATAGTTTATATATACATATGTTCTAGACAGGAAAGACGGACATTGTGGTTGAACAAATAGCAAGCATGTAATTATTATTGCGTAGTAGTTTTTTTCTTGTCTAGTTGCTCATTTTTTAGTCATTTCTTTTTGCGTAGTATATTTTTTGTGACAGAAGAGATATCAACAGACGATATTTTTTTTGTTTATTGTTTGTTCGGAAAGACAATGTCAATCATTTGCATCGCATTGTTTATAGAAGTCTTCGTTAGATATACGCTTTTCTTTAGACCGACATCAAAAGATCGATGTAGGATTAAAAAAAAATACTTGAATTAAATAGTTTGGTGGGGGGGGGTGGGGGGGGGGTTAAAATTCTTTTAAATAAAGTTTTTTTTATCCTACATTGAACTTTTGATGTCGTCCCTAAAATTAGGAATCAACTTAGTCTTTGTCTAATATGTTCTCCTATATATTTGTATTGTAGTCCTGTAATATTATGTTGCCATTTCAATGTTATATTTAACTTTGCCATTAAAGTGCGAGGTTTGGCATGCCACAAAACCAGGTTCAACCCACCACTTTTATTTCCCTTTAAAAGTGTCCTGTACCAAGTCAGGAAGATGGCCATTGTTATATTATTGTTCGTTTCTGTGTGTGTTGCATTTTAACGTTGAGTCGTTTGTGTTTTCTCTTATTTTTGAGATATTGAGATCAGACGTGGCACGGTACTTGTCTATCCCTAATTCATGTATTTGGTTTTCATGTTATATTTGTTATTATCGTGGTGTTTTGTCTGATGCTTGGTCCGTTTCTGTGTGTGTTACGTTTCGGTGTTATGTCGTTGTTCTCCTCTTATATTTAATGCGTTTCCCTCGGTTTTAGTTTGTTACCCCGATTTTGTTTTTTGTCCCTGGATTTATGAGTTTTGAACAGCGGTATACTACTGTTGCCTTTATTTAGAAGAACTTGATTTTTGCTGCAAATGAAATTCAACTTTTTTTATGATATTCTGCATTTTCCTTGCGCAGTAAATTTCAATGCAATCAACCATTTGACATATGTTTGTTCATCTTGACATGCAATATTGAAAGCGTTTTTGACAAGGCCGATAAATAGAAATGGGTTAAAATGGGCCTGAAAAAAATTAAAGACTTTATTGGACATCATTTTATTTAAATTATATTTCGATGCAGCTTTTTCTCTGTATTCATAAGCTTTTTCCATAATTTACATTTACAAATGTACATATAACAGGGCATTTGAACTGAGAACAGCGCGATGAAATTACTAAAATACATATTGAATTCAGAAACTTTAACGATTGTACACGAAAATGAACTGTGCATTATAGAAATTTGTGAAAAAAAGCATGTATCCTCGTAAAAAAAAGCGCAATGTTGAAACTTGTTTTGGGGAAAATGGGGGGCAATATTGAAACTTGTTTTGTGGAAAATGGGGGGGGGGGGGTGGGGGGGTTCAAAAAAATTTTCAATGTTGTTATTGTTGACAATTTCACTGACGATGTTTTTGTTCCACCGTTTTTAGTTGATTTAGACGATATATTCACTTTTATATGCATCAAGCTGAGTCCAAATAACGAAGACGCAAGGAACTAAAGGTGACCGTTCAGCCTTCGATAATGATCAAACTACATAATACATGTATATAGTCAGCTATAACATCTATACATTGCCCAGAAATTGCAAAATGTAAAACAATTATTTTTGTAAGTAGGTTTTCTATTTTATAAAGGGTAAAATGACAAATAAAATGAAAAGCAATTTCAAACCGACATTTTGTAGAGTCAAGTTGCTTTTTCGTCGGAATTTTACGGTTATGATATACAGAACTCTGAACTTTGAACTGAATTATCACAATTTCACATAGTCCTGTGTTTATTGCATATATTTGCAAACACTCTCAAAATTTTAGTTACTTTTGATATCGATACTTATTATATTCAGATGTACCTCGGTGTGTGATTTATATGCGAGCATGCTCACAAAATGACTCATGTCACTGTCTCTTCAGTATTTACAGAGCGGGATTTAGAATAGCAATGTATCCCAAAATATATCCCCAGCCTTAAAACATTAACCTTAAATGCCGACCAGCATAAAGAGGATAGGTGAGATGAGGTGAAAACAAGGATATGTCAACATCACGTCTCTTCGAAATGTGTTTCAAAAGGATCGAAATACATTGAGTCTAAAACGAGGATTATGCGAAGCAATTGCTTAAACGTAAATGAGATGCGGTGGATAATTTTTCTAATGGAATGAGGTATGATGTCATTGATACTAATAAGACTTAGAAATCTCTTTCCAAACTATTAATACTATTTAATTAGCAATCAAAGCCACAATCTCAATCAAATATTACTTTTTCTTACTTATTTTGAGTAATGATATTACTAACAAATTTTCTTACTATTACTTAGTATTACTTACAATACTTATGGGATTACTTAAAATTCATTGATAATCTTTTACTTGTTTTAAGTAATAACTTATAACTTTAGGTAAAAGTTAATAACTTGCATTTAGTAAACTTTAAAAAGAAATTACGCAGTAGTTCAATTTTACTATAAAAAAAAACTGATATTGATTCTACCTACTTTCCAAAATATTTCTTACTGCAAGGTATTGTTATAGAATATAATCGCCCGAACATAAAGTTTTTTAATCGAGTAGGATAAGGTAAATCGCTGATAATGCTTACTATTAAATATTACTCCATGAGTTTACAACCTTTAAAACCAATATTGCATCTACCGTGTTTATTTCATTTCCCTGCGGATTGATATAACGGAATTAAATTAATTCTTTGAATGTAGCGTACCTAAAAAGACTTATCACCGGGTTTGTACTTGCAGCAGCAACATGAAATGTGCCATAAGTGAGTCGGGATCTGATTACATTTTCCGAGTACCTGATATCACCCCCAGTTTTGGTGGGGTTCGTGTTGTTCAGTTTAAAGTTTTTATGTTGTGTTTTGTAAACGGATGTTTTGTCTCTTTTGTCGTTTTTCGTTTTATGTCTTGACATTTACGGTTCTTTTACCACTGATGATTTTGCAATTAAATTTTATTTCTCCCGTCTCTCTTTAACACTGTTAACGTTTATGCGACCTTTCGCCTTTTAATTGTTTATTATCTTGATTTTTATCTCCTTAACAAATTATGATACTTCAACAAAGTTAATTTACTGCGGTCTCAAATTGATAGATAGTAAATGGAATATGCCGTTTAATTGACATTGCTTGACGTTTACTTGTAGCTTTTTTCGACGTTAAAGCCAATAGTAATAAGAGGCTTGTTTTGAATGTAGATTTAAATGAAATTTGGTTCGATTCCAAGTTCTTTAAAAATGAAAATCACACTAGTTTTCTTTTCAAACTATTTTATTAGAACATGAAAAAAAAAAACTGAGGAAGGAAAGATAAAACAGCTGCAGGAAGACCTCTAGTTTTTAATACTTGAGGGAAAACACGTATTTCTTGTTAACAGTTACTTCTTCTGTCAGAGATATATCTGAACACACGTTAACGGTAACTTGATTCATCCTTTTTTAATGATATTACTTATGGACTGGTGAGTTGAACGTGTGCGACACATCTTTTGTTAGTTTTCAAGTTGATGATGAATTTTCTGTTGACGGATTCCGTACAAAGTGTGAAGAAAGGAGTAAAGCGGATACAGGAATAGCAAAAGTATACAGTTGTGATCTTCATGTCATAAGTTTGCTTATAACATATCCATTCCGTTGTCCAAATTTTCCATCGACTTCATTCTGAAAAGTAAAGGATTTTTTAAAGATATAAAAAAGAAGACATAGAGTTTACATAAAAATATATTCACAATTTTAAATAAATATGTTCTTTAACTATTTTCTTATAATATTTTTTTTTTTGAAATATGCTCGAACAAGTAATGAATCACTGTTTGTTAGATGATTTTGTTTTGTTTACGATAAATGAGGACGGATATGGGTGGACACGGGGGGGTGTCGTTGGCAAGATTAAAGACAACATATCCTCATTCTAAGATATTGTAGCAAACTAAACAGATCTGTCTAGTCTTTTAGGGTTTTTTGTTTGATGAATGGTTTTGTTAACGATAAATGATAACGACCGGGAAGGGGGTGGGATGAAAAGACAATGTATCCTCATTCTTAATTATTGTAGCGAACTATACAGATCTTCCAAGCCTTTAAGAGTTTTTCAAACGATCGTTTTGTTTCTGCCATTACGTAAATGTATACTGTGTTAAATCAATCGTAAAATAAATATAGACATTAATGTTTTTACATGAAATGTTGGAAAAATATATATTATAAGTGACATAATTTTGTTTAATAATGAATTTGATTTTGTAAATTTATAAAAGGTAATACAATGCAAAAAAACATCGGGATGACAATACTTACATTGGAGTGTATTCCAGTTCGTTCATACTTTTAGCATCTTGAGTTGCTCCAAACGGGAACTTCACCCTGCTGCAATGAACACAGAAGCAAAGTTTCCCGCGATGGAGATTTCGGCATCCATAATGTGTGCAACCAGCAGTCCCACAAAACTTGCTACAGTAGTACGATGTGCAAACATGCGGATGAGCTTCTGTACCTTCAAAATTGATAATATCGGATTTTTACGAACTTTCCCACATAGAAAAAAAAACTTTTCCATCACAAATGGAAGACAGTTTAATTGCTTGTCGAAAAAATATGTGAATTGTCAATGTATACAGTGATTTTTATCACAAATTCACTGAATTCGATAAGGGAATCTGTAACATATCTTGATTATTTCAGTGATTTTGTACATTCCCTTGTCAAAATCAGGGATTTTATGAAATGACTTATCAGTTCCTTGATTATAAAAAAAATCATGAACTTTCACATTATAGCTCTTCATCTTTTATATAAGCTCTGGATTTCAAATATTTTGGTCACGAGCATCACTGAAGAGACATGTATTGTCGAAATGCGCATCTGGTGCAAGAAAATTGGTACCGTTAATTTTATTCACAAATTCACTGTAACATATACAACAAATAAAGGAGTTTCAGAAGACTAAATTGAGGCTCCGTGTTGAAGACCGTACTTTGACCTTTAGTCGTTTTTGTTTTACAAATTGTAAATTGGATCGAGAGTTGTCTCATTTGCACTCATCCGCATCTTCTTATATCTATAAATTGAATAAAAGTAACAGGTAAAATTAAAATTGTTCAATTTACCTGTCACAAACGAAAGACAGTTTAATTGCTTGTCGAAAAAATATGAATTATCAATGGATACAGCTGATGGATAAAAACCCGGGAATCAGTGATTTTTATCACAAATGCCCTGAATTCAATAAGGGAATCTGTAACATATCTTGGTTATTTCAGTGATTCTGTACATTCCCTGAAATAACTTGGATGGAGAGTTGTCTCATTTGCACTCATCCCACATCTTCTTATATCTATCAATTGAATAAAAGTAACAGGTAAAATTGAAATCGTTCAATTTAAAATAAGTTTGTTTCACTGCATCTAGTGTGGTAGAACAGTTTCTGACCAAGACACATTTTTAATATCTGGATTAAAACTGCAAACGTGATCGTAATGCCGCAAAAGCAAAATTTGAGGAAAGTAAGAAATGTTACTTCATGAACAAAAATTGAACAATGATGAACTGAGAACAAGAAAACACATATTGATTTACAAATCTAGTTTCAAATAAGCATAAAGAAGAATTAGAGAGAATGTTTATAAACATAAAACTTTATCTTAAAACACTTTAAGGGAAAAGATAAATGGTTACTGACAGTGCCTCATGAATTTAACCACACACACAAGCAACATAAAGAGAAACATATTTACCTGCGACAAAGACTGCCACTACAACTGCTAACAATATTGTTGCCTTCATGTTGAATGCTTTGGTTTTCGAAGTTTAAAACATTACCTAAATTGGATACCAAATATATAAAAACATAATGATAATAAAAGAAATTGTGGGGTGAAAGCTATAAAGGGTAACATATTTGCAAATATTAACGATGTATTTGAATAATAAAAAAATAATAGATATAAATATTGTTTTCTAAACTGAGTTAACGAATGAATGTATTTAACTAAATTAAAAAGTAAAATCACAAAAATACTGAACTCCGAGGAAAGTTCAAACCGAAAAGTCCCTCATCAAATAGTTTAATCAAAAGCCCAAACACATCAAACGAATGAATAACAACTGTCTGACTTCCTGGCTTGGTACAGGAATGTTCTTATGTAGAAAATGGTGAATTGAACCTGGTTTTATAGCTAGCTAATCGTCTCACTTGTATGACAGTCGCATCAAATTTCATAATATTGACAACGATGCGTGAACAAAACAAACAGACATAATAGGTAAAAATGTCAAAACATTGTGTTTCAATCTCAATCACTAGAAAAACAAACAAAGTAAACGAATTTCACTGTATGTTTATTTTTAATATATTGATATCCCTTTCAATATGGTGACGTGTGACTTATTCGGAATAATTATTGGTAGCTACGAAAAGCTAACGGTGCCTGATATAGATATTTTCGATTTACTTCAGTACTAGTATAATATTGACAAAAAGACATATTTTAAATAAAAAGCTAAAAATTTCAAAGAAATCAATGAACAAGACAAATTCAATAGTATACTTAAAAATATATATATATATATACAACGATTTTCATCATTTAGACACAAATTCAATCCCGCCTCCCAACACTTTCTTGAATGAATAAGAACATTCACTGTTTTTTGTCAGAAAATCCCCTTTTTTCAGTAAGATCCCCTTTATGATAATTCTATCACTATTGAAATCTGGTTTAAGAATGTTATAATTAGTAGTTTAACTTACCTTTCTTGCATTCGTGAAAGTGCAAAAATGTAAAGTCGAATAGTATATATATATGTTCTATACAGGAAAGACAGACAGTGTGGTTAAACCAAGCATCCATTGTGAATTGCGTAGCTTTTTCATTTCTAGATGCACATTTTTTTTTATCAAGGAGACATGCAAAGTCATTAGTCGAGGAATACATGACACCGCCAAGGCAAAACGACGAAATGACAAACAATTGCATGTACGTATCTGATGTTTGGTCGGCGGTTTTACATTCAAATTATTTGAAATCAAATCCTTTTGCGTAATTTAATTTTGGTGACAGAAGGAAAAAATCAACCGATTTGTTTTCCCATTAGTTTGTGCGGAAGCACAATGCTAATCATCGGCATAACAATACTTCGTAATCGTCCGTGTTAGAGTTTTTCCTTAAATGAAATTTAAAAAACGTTATCTAGTTTGCAAATGAAAGTTAACATCTTTTAAAAGTATTTGCGCCTGGAATGCTTTTCTGGATCTACGTAACAAAGTAACACATTTCTTCAAATTCGACATTGCAATCGACCAATTAACAAATGCGATATTTGCACATCTTGGTATTCAAAGAGGTTTTTTTTTTAAACGAAAAAGAATTAGGTTAAAGATGGTCCAGAAGAAATTTGTTGCTATTTTAAAAAATCTAAATCAGATTTCGATGCAGCTTTCTAGGTATCTAAAAATTAATATCATAGTGTTACATTTACATATAACTAGAAGAGCATTTGACGTGGAATTAAAGAGATGAAATTGCCCAAATGCATATTGAATTCGGAAACTTTTAACGAATTAACGAGGTCATTAATCTTAAGAAACCAAAACATGTAGTCTCATCTGTAAAACTACCACAATTTCATACTTTCGCGAAAATGTATTGCATATATTATAGAAATTTGTAAGATAAAGCATACATTGTTTTGCACACTTTGTTTTTATTAATTGGGAACATTTTGATTTCAAATAATTTGAATGTAAAACCGCCGACCAAACATCAGATACGTACATGCAATTGTTTGTCATTTCGTCGTTTTGCCTTGGCGGTGTCATGTATTCCTCGACTAATGACTTTGCATGTCTCCTTGGCATCTATCTTTTTTATAACACATATATTCATAAAGCATTGTAAAAAAAAGCACCCCGTAAGAGCATTTTATAGTTCTATATACATATTAACAAATTTGTATGTATTTTTCTGTACTGCAATATTCTGATTTCATATTGCTACAATTTTACACTTAAATACGATTTACAATGATTGTATTCATGAAAATTGACTTGTTGATTGTTTTATGATGTTTAACAGACCACTTTTAGCAGGAAACATATGTTGATATTTGTCACCTAGCAGGTTATCGAACTTAAAAGGGAAGATTCTAAGTTTTAAGAATAAACAGGAGAGTCTTTCCTTAATTCTTGTATGTTGGCGGTTTTCAACGTTAGAGTTTAATTATTATGATACTTTATTTCACTAGACTTTTAAAATTACAATTTTAAATTGTATTACATGTATAACATGTTACGGATGCAAAACAGATGATGATTTCCCTGGCAATGCATCAGAAAGTACAAGGTTGTGTCGACATTTGTTATTGAATCAGCATTTAAAACTTTTTTCCGTTTTATCGAGACCTTGTACTTGTATTTTTACACATCCGAAGTTGTTGAGTTGTTTTAAAAGGAAAACGATGCAGATCACGTATTCAGAGTAAAACATCTTTGGTCGGACATCTCTATTCATTCTGTAGGAAATGCTTATTGTTGTTTTTTCCTGTTAAAGTCGGTCTTTTACAGCTTTAATCTGCAAAACATAATTAGAAAAGACAATAAACTTACAAGGGAAAATTGTTTACAAATTCTTTAGTTGTTTATTACTTTTTTTATCTAAGAAACTATGCATTTCAAATCCTATCAATTTCGCTGTAGAACAAATTCAAAAATATATACATTTGAAAAGTACATTAATTTAACCAAAAAAATCTACACTTGCTTTTTTCCTAAACTGACCCTTACTGTTCCCCGTGCGTTGTTTACCCCTTCTTTTCAAAGTTTTTTGTACCCTGCAAAGCTGAATTCACGGAGAACATACTGCAAGACAAACATAAAAACCTCGTTTAAAATTTTTTAAATTTCAGATATATTGATGATTTCTTATCCCTTAATTCCCAAATTTAAGCGCGTGCATCAACTAGAGATAAATGAAATTCCAGAAAATAGAATGTCTGCTTCATATCGTTATCTTCTATATTCATACAGACTATCGGAGTAACAACTTCAATTTAAAATTATGAAGCACTTGATACGTTTAATTCTCTGTAACGTCCCAATTTTTTTTTTATAAAAGTACCTATCCGAAGCTAATAAATACATTACGCGATTCTCGCGTGAATGTTCACACTATATTGACTTTTTTCCGCAGGGGTGTGCACACTTCACAAAAAACTACAATCAGTAAACCTAAACGAAACATTTATTTCCGAACTTCCTAGCAATATGTTTTTCACGGTATAAGATTCTTCTGATCTGTTATTTTACCGATTATGTCCTTTTTCCGATTCATGCAATTCTCTAAGTTTTAGTTTTTATTTGAATCGTTTTAATAAATTTATGTAATTGGTTAACTATTATTATCTTAATTTAGTTTTTATATGTGTGCCTTCTGTTGGTATTGTTAATAAATGTAAATAAATGTGATTTATATAGCAATGACGGAAATTCGTATTTTTTTATTCCCTGCTTTTAGATTTAGTAAAATTTATCACTGTTGAGGAGTTTCACGAATGGATGTTGTATATGTACGAGATTAAGAGACCTTGACCATACAGCTATAGCGTGTTACCTTATCACAAGATATGAGTCTTTAAAATGTTGAAACAGGAGTATCATGAAATATGTCACTACTGGGGCAGGTAAATGGCTGGTTCGCTACAAACAAAAATGGTTTTAAATGGTTGAAAGCCAGAAAAAAAATGTCTAAATTTTGATAAGGTGTCGTAAAGTTCAAATTAAAGAAAATTTTAATTTGATGTTTCGACAAAAGTAAGCCATAAATCGAATACCACAATAATTTAATTAGATGATGTAAATGATCTTTATTAGTCGACTATTACGCAAAAAAAACATTTTGGCAATGACATTGACAGTTTGGCATTGATCAAATACTACGCTTTTAAATCTAATGCGGAGAGCAACCACAATTTCCGTGTTTCCTGTTAAGATTATATATATACATTATATTAATATACATGTCTTTAACTTCTACAAGATTGTAAAAAAGGTAGGTCAGTATTTTGATAACTTCACTCTTCAAATTCTTCATTTGTTTTGGCATTGGCGAAACTGTTTTTAACTCTTTAAATCGTTTCTTTCTAATATTGTTTCAATAAATTGACGAGAACTGAGAAAATATAATTATTCAAAACCCAGAAAAAGATAAAATCATTACGACAACATAAAGAAAGTATGATACTATTAAACGTTTTATTTCAATACAATTTGCTTCAATTTTGCTACCTAAAATTATTTCATTCTATTTAGAAATACTCATGTTGTGTTTTGATATCGAAAACTTTTACAATCTTTAACCTACGACGTTTGACGTTAAGTCTACATTTTATGTTTCTTTTTTTTAAGGTTTCTAATTAAATATTCCTCAAAACTCAAAACATTCAACATGAAGGCAACGATCTTGTTAGCTGTTGTAGTGGCAGTCATTGTTGGAGGTAAATATCTTTATTGAAATATATCTGTGTGTACGTATTTTAGAAGTATAGATCCAGCATTTTTAGGATAAATATACGGCAGACCGACTTTTCTGAAAATTTTACTACTTTATTGTAATAATTTTTCATTGATAATAACTGTTTTAAGTAAGAAAGTTGTTAATGTTTACAACTGAAATATGTTTTGTTATTAAAATTAGATCATTCAAATATTCAAACAAATATTTTTTCTTTATACGTGTTGTTCAGTTCGTAGTTTTCTATACTATGCTTTGTATACTGTTGTTTTTCTTTTTTTTCTCCTTTTTTTGCCATGGCGTTGTCAGTTTACTTTCAACTTAAGATAATAAATGTTCCTGTGGTATATTTAGCCTCTTTCTAAGACAGGCATCGATTTGTGTCGAAACTTAAGCAATTTTATTCATTCTATTTTTCTACTTATTCAGTTCAGGAAGCCCAATCAGTAGCTTGTACATCATACTACTGTAGTAAGTTCTGTGGGTCTGCTGGTTGCTCATTATATGGATGTTACCTACTTCATCCTGGAAAAATTTGCTACTGCCTTCATTGTAGCAGAGCTGAGTCTCCATTGGCACTTTCTGGAAGCGCTAGGAATGTGAACGACAAGAACAACGAGATGGACAACTCTCCAGTGTAAGTACTCAATACTAGATTTCGTTACACAATATAAAATTTGAAAAAAAAGTTTTCTACATGCCAACATATATTTTAATTAAGGTGTTTACCAATTTTTGAAACAGATAATTTGATTTTTTTTTAACTAAAATATTTCATCTTAATTCCATATGTCGTTATTGTCTGAATCGTATTATGCAGTCATTGAAAAAAAAATACCTGAACTACTCCTGCAAAAGAAAGAAGGGATGTTTTTTTCTAAGATCGGTTAATGTGGTGGGAGTCAGATAAGATATCTTCTAGTGTGTCTCACAATTATTTATATTCAAAAACATTTTTTTACATAAATCGATCACTGGTCAATTGCACGAGAGTAGTCAGAAAAAAAAACCACTGCAATATAAAACGTTTTAATTGAATTTGTGAAAATAACACCACATATAAGAGAATATCTACTTTGTTTCAGGATGAATGAGATGGAAAATTTGGACCAAGAAATGGAAATGTTCTAGACAGATATTTGATCAAGAGCTAACTTAGAAAATCAGCTATACTTCTTTCCTTGATTGTGAACTCTTTGTGCAAAGTCTGTTATAAATTTGAAAACTTATTAAATCTTCTGTCATACGCTTTCGACGTTTTCAGCTTGAAGTAAAATTAAACATTTAATAATACTTTGTAGTGCGTTATAATTTATATTCGTCAGTAGAAGTTTGGTTTACAGTACACAATATTTGTTTTCCCCTCACATGTTCTGCAAAAACATGTTGTTGTGCAATTCTGAATATTTTGTTTCTGATGTTCAAATAAAATAGCTTGAGAATAACCAATATTCAGCAGTAGTTTTACCGGTATTTTCAACCCAGTAAAAACTACCAAAATAATCAAGACCAATCAATTTAGAATTTATTTAGATATTCACTATTAATTTAAGGTGCCACATGTGGAGCAGGATCTGCTCACCCTTCCGGAGTACTTGAGATCACCCCTAGTTTTTGATTGAGTTCGTGTTGTTTGTTCTTTAGTTTTTTTTTTATGTTGTATCATGTGTACTATTGATTGTTTGTTTGTCTGTTTGTCTTTTTCATTTTTTAGCCATGGCGTTGTCAGTTTATTTTCGATTTATGTGTTTGACTGTCCTTCTGGTATCTTTCGTCCCTCTTTTAAAACCATTAATTGGGGCTTGCTTTCCAAACATGACATGTTTAGCCCTTCAAACGTGTGCTCACATAATCTGTTAGCCCTGGGTTCCGCTGTATCTAGTTTAAATTTATTCTCGTCTTGACCATGCATGCAATATTTGCCACTGAACATAAAATAAACATCAATTAATCAATCAAGGATGTATGAAACATTTGGCACTACACTTGAAGCAAACAACGACCATCATGATTTATAAAACACAACAAAATAACAGACCATTCAACTTAAAAGAATAGTTATGATTTTCTTTTCATTCTAAAAAAAATAATTTTGAACCATGCTTATTTTTTTAAAAGAACATAAGGCAAATACTTTTAAATAGAATTTCTTTTCCTTCTCGCTAATTAAAATATTTTTTTCTTAAATAATGACTCAGAATACGTCATAGCTAAGGTATAATGTGGATTCGTTTTTTTTCGTGGGTACCAATTTCCGTGGAATAAGGAAAAATTGCCTTTTTATGGATATATGATTTCGTGGTTTGTCATAGTATGCTTACAACCTAATAGAAATTTGTTATTAGTTGAACATTTAAATTTTTGACTCAACTGTACACACGAAAACCAGAAAAATTGAGATCAAACAAATAGTAATAAATCCATAGTAAAAAGTTACTTTTATATGCATGTTCACAAAGTACTATTATTAACATAAAAAGATGTGGTATATCTACCAATTACATTGAGACAACTATCTAGTCATAATGACTTAGATGAATGGAACTAAAAGTGACCAGACAGTCTTCAACATTGAACAAAATCCATACTGTAATTTAATTTGCCAAAGTGTCCCATTGGAATTTAGGTTCATAAGGACCCTTTGGCTAAAATGGCTGTATTTTCAGCGCAAAATTTACTCTGAGTACAGACAAACCTGTGTATCTGGGAAAAGTATTAAGGCATAGCATGTCCTTGATAGATAGAATTCAAATGCATTTTATGATTTAGAACATTAAAAACTTTAATGTAATTTTGCAGTGAACTTTTTTTTGTCCCTGCTGAAGATGATAAAATTAACAAACAGTTGAGTTTCACTTGATATGGTCCACCCAGCTACACAGCTTAAATCATCAATTATTGTCAGGTATCTATTTGCCATATATTGTACATGTCAATTATTACAGTTCACTTCAAATATTACATGTGGGGAAGTTCTCAAACCTCTTTCCCAACTTTATTTTGGCACCTTCTTGAGGAATGAAAAAGGTGCAACGCAAAATTCTGTTCAGTTTTTATTTTTCTAAAACATAAAACATATTTGAAATTTATTTATCTACGGCATTCTATGTCTTTAATTTTTCCAAAATGCATAGGTTTATCTGTACTAAAAAATATGGTATCAAAAATTCATTTATAAAGACAAAAATGCAACCACAATCTCCAAGGTTGAAAAAGCGTCCCACTAAAACCGGGGGTTACATCAGGTTTTCAAAAAGGGTAGTCAGATCTTTCTCCACATGTGGCACTCATCGTGTCGCTAATGGCAATTGACTATCCAATAAAACGTCTGCAGCGATATCAAACTCGAAAAAAATAGGACTTATTAGTAGCTAGGGATATTTTGCTTCAGGAGATTAAGGGAATTTACAAAAGAGTTACGTCCAATTTCATTAAATACTTAATTTACCTATGGATAACATTAGGAAAATTAACCGTATTTCTATGCCTGTAACAAGCAGGAATATGACCGTGGTTATCAACTAGTTTGATGTGTTTGGGCATTTGATTTTGGCCATTTGATTAGGGACTTTCCGTTTTAACTTTCATCGGAGTTCAGTAAAGGAGTCAGTCCAGTAAGGACCGATTTTGGCCTCAAATTTCAGGTTCATCTGACGAAAAATTTTGACCACTTTTTAAACACTTAAGTGTCTATTTAATTTGATTCAATTAGTTTATGTGAAAGATTTTAACTGATTTTGTCATTAAAAACGATCCGATTCAAGCTCAAATATGAAAAAGCTACCAAATATGCCAAAAAATGCCATTTTTCAGATGGTTTTTGTCAAAAATGAAAGTGGCCGCATCCGTGTTCATCCTCAACCTTTATATATGTTATGTACTATCATAAAATACAACTTGCATTTTAATATTAAGGATGAACACGAATGCGGCCACTTTCGTTTTACACGAAAACCGTCTAAAGTTTAACTAAAATGCTAGAATTGTGAAGATTTCAGTGATTTAGCATGACTTAATGGTGCTTGTACCCGATATATGTGCATTGTATTGTCAAAAACAGCCCATATTTATGTAACAGAAGCATTCTACTGTTCAATTAATAAATAAAAGTTTACATTTTAACAATTTTGTAAAACTGCTATATTTTGGGGCCAAAAAGGGGTCTTACCGGACCTACTCCTTTGTGATTTTTCTACATAATGTTAAGATCTTTTTTATTGTCTCAAAATATTATTTTCGATTTCGATTTATATTAACTATAACTCTTATCAAATTAATACTATTTTATATGATTTCTGGATATCTCTACATATAAGACTATGGCAGTCATATTTGGTCATCTTGGTATTTTAATAATTTTGTAGTTGAAAAATTAAATATACTTATTTGTTAACACAACTATAGGCTCTTAAGAGCCGGTGTCGCTCACCTCGGTCTATAATGTGCATATTAAACAAGGGACACAGATGGATTCATGAAAAAATTGTGTTTTAGTTATGATGATGTGTTTGTAGATCTTACTTTACTGAACATTCCTGCTACTTACAAGTTTTTCTATCTATGATAAACTTGGCCCTTAAGTTACAGAGGAAAATATTTTGTAAAAATTTACAAAAATTTACCAAATTAATGAAAATTGTTAAAAATTGACTATAATGGGGAATTACTTCTTAAGGGGTTAAATGACCATTTTGGTCATGTTGACTTATTTGTAGGTCTTACTTTGCTGAACATTATTGCTGTTAACAGTTTATTACTATCTATAATAGTATTCAAGATAATAACCAAAAATGGCAAAATTTCTTTAGAAATTACCAATTGGGGGCAGCAACCCAACAACCAGTCGTCAAATTCATCTGAAAATGTCAGGGCAGATAGATATTGACTTGATAAACATATTATCCCCTTGACAAATTTGCTCTAAATGCTTCGGTTTCAGAGTTATAAGGCAAAATCTACATTTTCCCCCTATGTTCTATTTTTAGCCATGGCGGCCATCTTGGTTGATTGGCTGGGTCACCGCACACATTTTTAAAACTATATAACCTAATAATGATTATGGCTAAGTTTGGTTAAATTTGGCCAAGTAGTGTCAGAGGAGAATATTTTTGTAAAAGATTACAAAAATTTACGAAAAATTGGTAAACAATGACTATAAAGGGCAATTACTCCTAAAAGGGTCAACTGACCATTTTAACCATGGTAACATTTGTAGATCTTTCTTTGCTGAACATTATTGCTGTTTACAGTTTATCTTTATCTATAATAATATTCAAGATAATAAACAAAAACGGCAAAATTTCCTTAAAATTACCAATTCAGGGTCAGCAACCCAACAATCAGTTGTCCGATTCATCTGAAAATTTCAGGGCAGATAGATCTTGACTTAATTAACAATTTTACTCCGTTAGATTTTATCTAAATGTTTTGCTGTCAGAGTTATAAGGCAAAATCTACATTTTCCCACTATGTTCTATTTTCAATCATGCCGGCCATCTTGGTTGATTGGCTGGGTCACCGGACACATTTTTAAACTAGATACCCCAATAATGATTGTGGCCTAGTTTGGTTAAATTTGGCCCAGTACTTTCAGAGGAGAAGATTTTTGTAAAAATTAACGACGACGGACGACGGCGCCGGACGCCGGACGCCAAGTGATGAGAAAAGCTCACTTGGCCCTTTGGGCCAGGCGAGCTAAAAACTGACAAAATTAACAATTACAGTATATCACACAATAGAAGATCACCGTACGTCCTGTAACAACCAGAAAAACTCAAATCAGCTATGAAATACCCCGACATGAAACGGCAAAAAAAGAGGCCTACTCTAAGAATACAAGTTACGAAAATAAATATTACTGACATAAACCAACGTTTGTTCTTGTTTTTGTGATACGAAATAAAAAATAAAAACATTGTCGTTTGTTATATCATAATATTGTCTTGTTCAATTTTCGTTCTTCAATACGTATTTCAATCTCGATATGAAAGCTGAAGATTGTGGATTTAATGTACCTTCCTCGTGTTAGGTACTTCGTCAATTTGTTTATTTTCTTTTTAACTTTTAAATATCAGTAAACTACTGACGCCTTAAGAAGATTATCTTTACCAATTTAACTTCACTAGATGTACATTTCCACAACAAATATCTCTTCAGTGCTGCTCCAAACCAAAATATTTGAAAAAATAAAACTTGTCTAAACGTTGAAGAGCTGATCAAACTAAAATAGACATAATGTATGGCTTAAGCCGGAAAATTGATAAAAAGTTTGCAGGATGGAATATTTTTTACACTGTCACTTAAGTTGGAATCTCCACAGGTAGAGCTGTTCTGAGAGAATTTTACTGTTCCTGTCTAACCTCTTACAGTTTTGAGGCTTTTTAATGTTTATGTCTTTTTTTAATAAAAATAAGGAGATGTGGTATGAATTCCAATACCGAACTGTATTCAACAATTTGGAAACAAACACATGCCTTATATTTGGGTATAAAATGCCTCGACAAAAAATATGTGAAACATTTTATTTCGAAAACTCAACGGACTATTTTTTTATAAAATAAATCCAAAAAAAATCCACAAATATAACAGACAGGAACCAACATCAACCGCTGAACTATGGACTCCCGACTTGCGATGCGACAGGCATATTTGATTTTGCTTCATCATTATATCATGTGATGGTTATTCTGTGCACATGCATTGTGAGCTCTGATTATTGGTATCATATGCTGCATTCAAATTTGGTTTTTTGTTCTTTCTTTTTTTATTCTTGATTGTTGATTCATTGATGTTTGACACATATGTGTTTTCAATTTCTGTTATAACGGAATGCATATTATATGATTTGTTTTCCTACATCTGAAAGAATAGACATAAATATAGTTTTGGAGTGGGGATCTTCATGAATAAGAAATTGCCTGTACCAAGTCAGGAATATGACAGTTATAATCCATTCGTTTGATGTGTTTGAGCTTTTGATTTTACCATTTGATAAGATGGATTTTAAGCTTGAAAGGCGTAAAGTTTGTGAAAGAACACGAGTTTCATTTAAATGTTTACACAGTAACTATAATTTTGTAATGGCAACAGTTGGCTTAGACAATGTCCTTTCCTTGGTCAAACTTTTCCATTTGCTTCATTCTGAAAAAAAAGTCAATGTTTTTCTTATATATGACCTCATTTTCACAAATAAAATTAAATCTTTTATGCTTTTAGTTTTATGTAAAAAAAAATTGTTATTGGTCATACAGGCATTATTATTATCGTCAAACATTATCAACGCAATAATAAAGAAGCATAATAGGAGATAGAATATTCCCTACATATTTAACAGAACTACAAAGAATGCATAAGTCCTTACAATACTAAAAATCCATTCACATCTTGTAGCTGTGTTTGAGCTGGCACTGTTTACAAAGCAGTAAAGTGGAAGTCATCCGTTCAAAATTTTAAAAAAAGCCATCACGAGTTTGTTATTGAATATCTGTTTCACAGATATGTTTAAATCGCGTAACCTCAGCCCTGTTCTCTTTTCTACTAATTTGACACAATCTAATTACTAGACTTGTAACCGAGTTGTAGCATTCTTTTTGTCGAGCTTTGAAGTTCAACTTTTGTCGACAAAGTGTGAGATATAGCGATCCTACATTCCGTCGTCGGCGTCGGCGTCGGTGTCGTCATCGTCGTTGTCGTCGGCAGCGTCCACAAATATTCACTCTGTGGTTAAAGTTTTTGAAATTTTAATAACTTTCTTAAACTATACTGGATTTTTACTTAACTTGGACACAAGCTTGTTTATGATCATAAGATAGTATCCAGAAGTACATTTAGTAAAAAAAACATGTTTTCTGTATTTCACTTATAAATGGACTTAGTGTGTCTGCCAGGATACATTACATTCACTCTGTGGTTAAAGTTTTTAACATTTTAATAACTTTCTTAAACTATCCTGGTTTGGAACAAACTTGGACAGAAGCTTGTTAATGATCAAAAGCTAGTATCTAGAAGGACAAATTTTGTACCTGTTCTCCGTATTTTACTTATAAATGGACTTTTTCCTCTGGTTAACATTACATACAGTCTGCAGTTAAAGTTTTTTTAAACATTTATTAGATTCATAAACTATCCTGGATTTTTACCAAACTTGGACAGAAGCTTCTTACAATTAAAAAATAGTATTGAGAGGAATATTTTTATTATTTTTTCCCTCATTTTTGTTGAGCCTGCGATTAACAGCAAAAGTAGGCGAGAAACTGGGTTCCGCGGAACCCTTACAATTTTTTATTATGTAAAAAAGACGACCTTTTAAAATGATTACATATTTTATATTTAATAAATTGATTGATATACTTATAGGTTTTAGAATGAAATACTCACATGAGATTGTTTCTTTTTAGTTAACATTTCTAGCATCTCCATCAAGTGTAAATTGAGACTTCACGCTGTGACATTTAAGGCATTCACATCTGAGTGGAAGGTATTTATAACCTAGACATCCACCACAAAACTTACTACAGTAGTATTCTCTATAATTCCTTGATTCGACTTTCTGAACTTCAATGTAAATAAAAAATTATTTTAAATAAAGACAACAGTGGTATACTGCTGTCAAAAGTCATAAATCGATTGAGAGAAAACAAATCCGCGATATAAATTAAAACCGAGGGAAACCCATTAAAATGAGACATTTTTTATGGTTAATTATTTGATGATTAAATATGTTTCTGTTAAATATTTGTTAAAATGCATCTGAAAAACTGAAGAAAAAAATGTTTATTTCTAAACATTTAACGTTATTTCCAAAACAAACAAAAAAACAATCTTGCACACAGATAAACAAAAATTCAAGATTTTACCTCTCACCAAAACTGCCACTAAAATTATAGCTAATAAAGTTGTTGTCTTCATGTTGTTCGTTTTGAAGTTCGATGTAAACTAAATAACCAACCTGACAACATGGAATAATAAATGTATGCTATAGCATGTTATCATGGTTATAGTGTGTGATAACATTTTGTGAGGGAATTCTATGTTTGCTATACAACTTTTCATTTCAAATAACTTTACGACAATACAAAAATACAAATCAGAATGAAAATGTTTGCAATGTTTCAAAATTAACAATTTACTGTATTATTTGTAAAACATTGTTAGTCAATAATTATGTATTAAACACGCAATTGAAAGATCCTAAAACTGTACCAATATAGGACGACATGTTCAGGAATGTATAGCAAACTGTTTGGTTGACAAATATTTTTATTCGTTATTGCAAATTAATTAACTTACAATATCTGTCATTTTTTCCCTACCCAGTTTACCTCTGTTACTTATTATCATGTGTTCTGTTCATGGTTATCAAATTTTACGCAATTTGATAAGATTGAGTAATGATTAGTTTACCTTCAAGCTGTTTAAGTTTTTCATACATGTACAGTGTATGTAATGTGTGTATCCTGAAATGTCATTTTCACTGTATCCGTGATGAACTTCTTATGTAGAATGATAAATAAAAATACGACAAATTCATGATTTTTGAATAAAATAAGAAATAATATACAATATGTACTGTTTTATGAATTCATCATAAATGTATTTGATACGGACGGGTTTTAATCACGCCTACAACCATCCAGGTGTAAAATTGATACACAAATAGATAAATATGAAGAATAGTTCACGAACAGAGCTTACAAGAGATTTAAAAGAAGCAGTAAAGTTTCATTTGTAGAAAAATGTACATTTGAACATGATTGATAATGTAGTATAACTTAAAACAGGTTTCGTTGTTCAGCTTGTTGATGTTGAATAAAATTCCATTATGTTGTTTTGGGGATGGGGATGAGATTCACGTTTACTGTTGAATAATGATACTAGACTTCCATTTTCACTGTAGAGCGATTCATTACTGTTGTATATGCGATGCATTCTCACAGAAGGATATTAATTTATTTTGATCATATAAAGTCGTAATTTAGCCGACTCGCTAACAAAATGTATGAAGTCAGAAGGATTGATTATATATGCATGCTTAGTGAGTAAGAGTCTGAGGTAATATAGAGATTAATACATGGCATTTTCCATATCAGCCTGGATACCCAGGCTGATATGGAAAAGGCCATGTATTATTCGCTTTATCATATACTTCCGAAAATAGTTTTATGTAAGGCAAATAAACAAGTGCAATAACAGTCAAAAACTTTATAAAGAAGTTAAATTATGAATCAAATATACTATAAATGTCCAACAACAGCATCACTACCTCCATACATATATTTATGGTAAAATTTCCTAAATTTGTTAGCGAGTACTAAACTATCCCCACAAAAGTTCCCGTAAATTTTGACGTCGTCATAAAAAATATCTGGGTTGAGTTCAATATCGTAGCAGCTACGTAGTGCTACGTAGATTTTGACTATTGAACGTGTAGCTATAGACTAGTTGTAACATAAATATTGTTAGCAGCTACGTAGCCGCTACGTAGCTGCTACGATATTGAATTCGACCCAGATGTCACAATGGACAAGTGAACAACCGATACCGGAAACGCTGGAAGTAACTTGCACGAGAGGCACTATTGTGGGTGTTGTGCACTATGGGTTATCAGCCCGGTGGGATATTATGGCGTGTGTACTTCCGCCCATTACACATATGCAAAAGCTATCATATCAATGCTAAGTATATGATAAATATCAATAAATTCTGTAAAAGTGGCATATTGTCAATTATATTTTCTCTGATAATTTGTTTAGACCCAGATCTATATGACGGATTAAATATATCCTTTCCTATGACAC
The DNA here is from genome assembly GCF_963676685.1 of Mytilus edulis. NCBI lineage: Eukaryota > Metazoa > Mollusca > Bivalvia > Mytilida > Mytilidae > Mytilus > Mytilus edulis. The sequence goes on from NC_092353.1 coordinate 38,713,094, forward strand.
GCCATCATTGTAAACATATATCTTGTAGAGCTAAGCCAATCCACGTCACCGAAAAAAGCAGTTTTCGATTTCGGTCTAAATATACAGCACATACTTATAAAACGTCATTAGAGCTATTTTCATAATGCTTGTAGTTAAAATGTGTAATTGGCTTGCTTGATTTGTTTGTATTTATGTTTGCTTAAGCATTGTAATTATAATTGAGCAAACATTTATACTAAAAAGGCATACAAGCCAACCAAACTTTTAACTACAAGTATTATGAAAATAGCTCTAATGGATTCATCTTAGATTAAAGAGCAGTCCCAAACGATATTCATTTCACGATTATGTTAGTGGTAACGTTTTCGTCTAGCACAAACAATTGCTTTACATTTGACACTTGGGTGGCTGAATAATTGATTTCTATTATGCCGTATCACATACATCTTATAAAATAAAGAAGGTTGAGCAAAAATCGAGTCGCCTTAATATATGTTAGAATTTCTCATAAATCATTGTTGCAAATAAACAAATGCGTAATTGTAAGAATACAAGGATATATTTAATACAGTTTATTGCTACATGTTTTAATGCTCTAAAAATGTTCTAAATCGCGGAGTATAAACGCCGTTTAATTGATTCCGGACGTTAATTACTGCTTCGCGAAGCAATAATGGTATAGATAGACCGTCCTAATATTTCCACCAAATATAAAAAAAGAAGATGTGGTATGATTGCTAATGAGACAATTCTCCACAAGAGACCCTGTGACACAGAAATAAATAATTATAGGTCACCGTACGGCCTTCACTAATGAGAAAAGCCCATATCGCATAGTCAGCTATAAAAGGCCCCGAAATGACAATGTAAAATATTTCAAACAAGAAAACTAATTTATGTACAAAAAATGAACGAAAAATAAACATGTAATACTTAAACAAACTACAACCACTGCATTACAGGCTCCTGACTTGGGACAGGCACATACATACAGAATGTGTCTAGGTTAATCATGCTAGCGGGATCCCAACCCTCTCCTAACCTGTGACAGTGCTGTAACAGGACAACATAAGAACGAACTATAAAAGCGTTAAATTCCTGGATGTTCTGTTCCAGTAAATTTTTGGATCTATGACACACTAGTAGCAAACTCACCAGAAGTATTTGAATACTAGTATATATGGATTATATGAACGTGTATTACCTTAATACAATGTGACGAATATCAACCTGACCTTCGTGTGAGCTTGGCCATGGACCTCAAGATCAAATGCTGAATTTTTAAGAAAATGAATTGAAATCAGGTGCTCCCGACGAGTAGGGTTTTCTAGCGGCAGTAAGTTCCGTTTCACGACAAACCAATACAGATTCAGGTCGTTTAAATCTTCAATATGAAATGTTAGAAATGTAAAATAGTTTTAGCAGTTGCAAATGCTTGCTGACAAAAAAAGTTGGGCATTTCAATAACAGCTAATTATGTTTTTGATGTTTTACTTACGAACGGTACAGAACTATGACGAAAAAATACATAAAACCGAAGAAAAAAAACATAAAACGAACGTACAGAAAAAATATCGATGCACTGTACACAATGTCCTGAATCAACCAGAAGTTGCTTATATCCGTGTATATTCAAGTTATCATCTATGACCAGCTTGCATTGCAAATATCATCAATATGAAAGTCATTTTAAGACTATTTTCAGTTGTTGCATGTCGAATTATCATATAAAACAATAATGAAAATTCACCGCACCTCCAAAAATCCACATCAGAAATGATTGCACTCACAGTGATAATTCATCGCATATATAGTTAAAATGAATTGCATGCAAGCTACAATATTATGTATTCAGCTGCTTTAATTACACTTTTTTTACTTTAATCTTGTTATTATACATTAGAAAGTTAAATAATTATTAAATTATGTTAAAACATACACTCAAATCAATTATTTCGTACTTTGAAAAAGTAAACAAACGTAGTTTTTCCGTCATCCTTTTGTTCTACAATAGACATTCTCGCATACGACAGTGAAAATGAACAAACTGGATTCGCACTTTATATACACTGCATGTAAATTGGTTTTGATCAGAACGTGTATGCATGTGTAAACTAACCAAATGATTTTCAAACTGAACACTGGGTGGGTCCATATGATTTTTATCAATGAAATTAAAGTATGAAAGGTAAGAAATGCCACTTCTTATTCATTTTCACAAAAAAATTCCACATACATAGTACATCAAAAATTTAATAGCCTAATACGGAGAAAACAAAAAAGCGAAGGCTTTTATTCCAATAATAAACATGTCATTTATCGAAGTGAAATGTCGAAATACATTTTACACACGCATACTCCAGGTTAAATTTAAACAAAAAAAAAACAACATTTTGCAGTCTCATTGGAATGTTATAGTAACAATAAATCCCAATTTAAATTAGTCAAAAAATAAAGTCAAAATATGTCCAATCTACCTATCTAGGACATCAATAGTCAATGCAATCGTTTTAAGGTCAATTTCGCCTACGTAACAAAATCGTCTAAGACAATATAATCTTTACGAAATATTTTGGAACAAACCGTTTAAGAAATCATTTACAAAGTATTTTAATTCGAATCATAATCTGAATTTCTAATTGCAATGAAAGAATTATCTGAAACAAATTGCATTCACATAACACAGGTTATGTTTATTGATGATATTGTCCAAATTTTGATATCTGTGCTATTTACATACGAGAATGGATTGGTTTTTCTTTTAACTTGTATCGATGTTTATCAATTCAGTTTCATTAAAAAACAGAAATGATTTTTAATTGTACCTACCTTTTGTGCGAAATTGAAACAATGTTTAGTCGTATCGTTTTTTTTACATAAGTCTATATTTTTCATGCTGAAAAGGAAAGACGACAATTGTTGTTTGTCCTTGCAGTATATTTAAAAGCGTAGTTTTGTTTTGTAAAAATAATTCGTGTAGTATTAGATGACTTATATCTAAATTATCGCAAACTTTTCTGTTTACTACTTGCTTTCTCGAAACCCTGATATGTATTTCTATCATCTCCACAATATCAATACCTAATGATCACCTGCGATTCTTTATTTTTCTTGCATGCGACCTATTGACTGATAACACTCCACTCCTTCTATATATTCATAAGGTTTTAAGGTGATATTTAAACTGGCTACCTAACTTCAAAATCATCTTAAAAGGAACGAAATATAGCCGGGAAGTCAATGAGACCAAATAACATTATTTACCAAATCATTTATAATTATGCAATCAAGGTATTGAACGATTAACCATTTACAATTAAAACAAAATGTTGTATAAACGTAAAAATTTTCAAGAAACATTGTTACTTACAATGTGAACTTGCAATTATTTTCTTGGATGTACTGTATATATATATGAAATTTTAAATCAAAGGATTTAATTAGCTTTGTTAAGCATAAACAAAAACGAGGGTATCATCAGCCTAACAGCTTTAAACAGCTTTTATTTGGGAGTAGTAATTCCATCTGATACTATATAGTATCGTATTTAATTTAATTCAAAAACATCATCCACAAATTGTTTCGCGATGGAAATATTTGCATAATAGATGTCACGGATAGTTATTCATATTGAAATACATTAGCGAAAAATTAATCAAGGATACCAATTTGACAATTAACTTTAATAATCAATCATAGTTTCATGGTAAGTTGTAAGTGGTCAAACACAACAAGGCATTACTCAACACTGAAATGAACAATGTTTCTTATTTAACTTTTACATAATATATATTTCAGTCAAGTATGTTAATTCTCTAACTAGGGGTATAATAGATCAGACTTTAACCAGTAGAAACAACACAAAACATGATGCACCAATATACTATTAGTAAACTCAGTTGACTACTATGATTTTCAAAAATTGAGTCACATGGTAACTTTATGTCTTTTGTTTTCTATGTTGTGTCTTCTGTACTATTATTTGTCTGTTTGTCTTTTTATTTTTAGCCATGGCGTTGTACGTTTATTTTCTATCTATGAGTATCTTTCGTCCCTCTTTTATGACATTCTCTCGAGTTAATTTATGAACATGTTTCGGTCTCTTTTTTCAATATTCACAACATCCCTGCCTGGGACAATGTGAATGTATCTTATTACCACAGCTATAAGGTTAATATTTAATCCATGGATTTTTTTTTCAAATCAAATACGCAGAAAAAGATATTGTAGTTCGGTATTAAATAAAACAATATAGATTTTTTTGTTTGCATCGTTTACATGTACATATTAATGGAAAGTAGGAAATTACATATCCTATGTTGTGGTTTTGGTTTTTTTTTCCTTTATAAGGTTACATATGACTGCAAGTATTATAGGTTTGTGTGAACATTTAAATACATTTAAACTAAAGGAAACCTCAAGTGTCCTTGTTATTATTATTTTCTTATTTAAATCAGAGATAAACATCTTAAAGAAGCTAATATGCGACAGAAAACTTCAATTTTTATATATAAAAAACATGTGCTCAAATCAACTTTTGAATAAACTCCTAGTATCTTATCAAAGGCATGAATATTTCCTAAAACAACCATTTTAAGCATTATGAACGTGGGCAGATTATTATGCAAGATTGTAACACAGTGATGACTGCTGTAACCAAATTTGAATATTTTACCTATTATGTCTGTTTTGTTCACGCATCGTTGTAAATATAACGGCATTGGATGCGACTGTCATACAAGTGAAAGATTTAGCGCTTTAAAACCCGGTTGAATCCACAATTTTCTACATTTGAAAATACCTGTACCAAGTCAGGAATATAACAGTTGCTGTCCATTCGTTTGATGTGTTTTATCATTTGATTTTGCCATTTGATTATGGACTTTCCGTTTTGAATTTTCCTCGGAGTTCAGTTTTTTTGTGATTTTACTTTTTTCTCATATATTTTGTAGTTTTAAAAAATATTTTTAAGAAATGAATTAAAAGTAAAAACGATATGATTGTTTAGCCTGTTTTAACAGAAAAATTTGAAAATAGTAACACTTTTCTAGGGCCAAAGATTCAGTAACTAAATTCAAAGCACAAAAATTAATAAACGAAGATGCTGGTTATACGTCAGAAGAAAACTACACAATGACATCGAAAGACATATATGGTCAAGAGGTCAACATTCAGGTTTTAACGATGTAGACACATCCTTGTGCTAAGCTTTTTATCGGTTAGAGTCTTAGTTGAAAATAAATTTAACAGTGGTTATCAAAGATCTGTTATCACTCGAAATTTCAAAAAAAAAAATATCATTTATAGTAACTAGGGGCAGGGCTGTCAACTTGGTAAAGATTTATAAATCGAGTACTCATTGGATTAGTATAGCTCGCTAGAAAAAAACCATCTATGTCTTGTGAATTAGTACTATTTGGCGAAATCCCTTTTCTCATCTTAGCAAAAGTAAACTTTCCAGAACGGTTTGTATATCATTTGCTTGTGTTAATGGACTCTAAATTGGATAGTATCAATATGAATTGTGCAATTAGGAATTATTTTTAAAAGTGATGAACAAACATACACGTATCAGTTTAAAAATTTTGAAATGTGTCACAAAAGTGAAACTTTAAAAAACAAAGTGTTCATGTTATTCGTATTTTATATAAAATCCCAAATAGTAAGAAAAAAAAAACAATTATGATATTCGATTACTTTAAATAGTTATCAAAGGTACCAGGATTATAATCTAATACGCCATACGCGCGTTTTGTCTACAAAAGACTCGTCAGTGACGCTCAGATCAAAATAGTTATAAAGCCAAACAAGAACAAAGTTGAAGAGCATTGAGGACCAAAAATCCAAAAAGTTGTGCCAAATACGGCTAAGGTAATCTATTCCTGGGATAAGAAAATCCTTCAAGTTAGTTTAAACAGTTAAAAACAGTTAACCGGGTGTTACCTTTCCACGTCAGTTTTAATCTAGCGTCGTACTACAGTACATGATATATAAGGCATGGAGATGTTATTGTTACAGGTCAGATAAATTATCTATAGTAAAGGATCCTACAAATCAATGTAAGATAAAGTCACAGAAAATAATTATATGTATAAGTACGTCTGAGCCAGTGACAACTCTACAACAGATTTATCCATCGGATCACCAGCAGTGATGGTGATACATGGCTGTGTACATTATGTATATACAACTCGTCTAAACATCATCCCAACAATGTTAGATCTGTAAATTTGCGAAATTTGTTCTTCCCTCGCCGGAATTCGAACCCATGCTACTCAGATATCGTGACATCAAATCGCCTTCACTGTAGCCATCCCGCTAGACCACACGACCACCTGGGCTTCATATATGTATACATCAAATCCCGGCTAGAGAAAACAAAAACTTTTCTTCTGCAAAAATCTGACGAGGAAAGGTAACACTCGGCCAACGAAAGCTTGATTTTTGATGAGCCTATAAGTGGTGGATTACCACTGTGGAATAGCGCGCCGGCATAGTGCAAGGCAAAATGATGCCACGATATCTCAGTAGTAGAAATTCGAATCCCGGCCTGGATAAGTGAAGAACAAAAACAAACTGCTTCCACAAATTTACAGATCTAACATTGTTGGGCTGTTATTTAGACGAATTATATATAGAATGTGTTGGCATCACTATATCTGTACCGATGAATAAAATCTGTGGTAGAGGGGTCACCAATTCAGACGTATTTAAAATATAATTATTTCTGTGACTGCATCCTACATTCATTTGTAGGATCCTCTGCGATAGATAATTCAGCTCATCTGTAAAAATTCCATATTCATGTCTTATATATAGCATGTACCATGTTATGACGCTAGTGGCCTTGTGCGTTGGGCATAGCGCAAGGCGATTTGGTGCCACGATTTCTCGGTAGCATCGAAACCCAAAACAAAAGAATTGCGGAATATCAGAACTTACATTGTTGGGCTGATATTTTGACTATTTACATATTTAATATTAGGTCTAGAGATGACTCGATCTTTTAGTTTTTGATTCAACTTTTTATCTCAGTTTAAGATCGTTGGGTTTGAGAGAGTCAATGTACTTACTTTTTTATGCTTTACAGCTGTTTGAATTGTAGTGTTTTTGTGTATTCTGGAATTTGATGCGACTGTCGTACAAGTGAGAGGTATAGCGCTATGAAACCATAACATATACATAAGACAATTTCTGTAACAGGTAAGGAATATGACGGTTGTTATCCATTCGTTTGATGTGTTTTAGCTTTTGATTTTGCCATTTGATTTAAAGTACTCTCCGGTTTGAATTTTCCTCGGAGTTTGTGATTTTACTTTTTTCGTCAACCAATTTTTGATTTTTTCTGATTGGTTTTTTATCATTGTTTTTATGAAGCTTGGTGTAATATTCGTTGTTATTTAACTGTTGATGAAAATAATCTCTATTTTGAAGTTGAATACTACAAACAAATGAAAGGAACTGCCATGGGAACAAACGTTGCACCTACCTACTCCACTTTTTTTTTTTATAGTTATCGCTTACTAAGAAAAAATATTATACGAAAAGTTGGCCAGATATTTGGACAGCGGAATTCAAAATTTATGTTAATGCACAGTGGAAAAGATTTCTAGACGATTGTTTCTTTTTTGAAATAAATCAACAGACTACTTAGAAAAATTCCGCAAAATTCTTAACTCAGTAGTCAATAAAATGAAATGGTTTAGTATTTAAACTTGTCAACGGTAGTCGGGTTTCCTGGTCATATACCCCACTTTAAACCATACATTTGTTGGTAGAATTTGTTTTAAAGATATGCAAACAACACAATGCAGTTTGTAAAAACAAATGATTTTATTTGAATATTGTCCTTAAGAATTTAACATTTATGTTTCTAAAGATGTTTATTTTTTAAAATATATTTTAATAATTTAGGAGTTTGACTCATCTGCATTAAGTACAAGTAGGGACTTCCCTTTAAGCACCGACTCTTGGTGCTTTCTGCAGATAAGTCATATTAAATATCCTCTATTAAATATACTTGTTATTTGCAGTATACCACATAGTCAAATGTGCGAGTGCTTAATTGTTGTTTTTTTTTTTTTTTTGTATTTTTTTATATTGAGATTTCTCCGCACAAACTACTAATGCCTCATGTTTGTTTTTTCAAAGTGAAAATACACTTACCGGTTGCACTTGAGTCAAGGTCAACATAGTATTCATTGAATAATAATACATTGCTACTATTTTGTTGAGTGTATTTTCTGTGGTATATTATTTTATTTTATTATTTTTATATTAAACACTTGTTACATATCTTTTATTGTTGTGTATTGCATATGTTATTGTTTATAATAATATTGTCTGTATGCTATATGCCCTCCTGGGGCCCTAATTTGGTAAATAAAAAAATATTCTATTCTATATGATTTTATAGAATTTATTATATTCATCGTCTTTAAATTCTAGTTATTATGTATAGTCCCTGATATTTTTTCTAGCGATTATACATTTTCCCGAAAATTTCAGGGATTCTACATAATCTCTTATTATACACATTTACTGTCCAGGCGCGGATCCAGAGGGGGTTCCGGGGGTTGGAACCCCCCCTTTTTTTTTTTGGACGATCAATGCATTTAAATGGGGACATGTAATTGGACCCCCCCCCCCCCTTTGTCCTGGGTTAGGAACCCCCCTTTTTAAAATGACTGGATCCGCCCCTGCTGTCACATATATATGGTATACAAGCATCACTACTGACACGCAAAGTTTTACAATTTAGAGAAAAATGTTGCACATTTCTGATTTTGTATTGATATTTCGGTATGTTTCAGACCATATGCGTATTTGAACCATACGCGTATGGTCCGGACCGTATGCATTTACTCGTACGGTCCGACCCGCCATGCACGTACGGTCGGACTATATGAGTACATTCATACGGTCTTGAACGAACTGAACCATATATGTACTTATTTGAACCAAATGGGTTAATTTTAGACAACCATTTATCCAAAATCATACAGAATTTTCAAATTAAAAATATTAAAATTACATGAATAAAATTAAATATATCATGAACCCTATCTGATATCCGGAAAGATCATATCAACAACTGGTATTATTAGAGTAACATGAGTAACAAAGCTACCTTAATCAGTATTTGCATTAGTTTTTGACACGTTTTGTTATATTTTCGACGGATTTTTTTCTACAATTTTTGTCCAATATCATTTGACAGTTTTGTTGTAAAGTTTCTAAATATTCTAAAATCTTTTCTGCCAACACTATGTTTACCTCGGTCCGATGACTTCAATTACACTGAGCTTTCTTTCTTTCTTACTTATGTATAAGCTTCCTATCTTGGGAACATCCCTAAATGGGTAATAGGGAATATTTACATAAATGGGTAATAACGCAGATTTTTTTTTTAGCTTTTAAAAGTAAATTAAGATATGGGTTAAATTAAAAACAAAAATAAAGTGGTCCAGTAGACGTGCTCTGTGAGATAGTGATAATCAAGATAAAAAAAAATAAAACACAATTTATAGCAATGGAGACATATTCAGAGGGGATTAGAATATATACATGTTTGGAAACTTGAATGTGAATCATATGTATTACTGACCGTATGCGTATTTTGAAAAAGTACAGCTTTCTGTTTTGGTTGTGATAAAAAAAAAGTATATAAAACTTAAGACTATTGATTGTAGGGTGACCAAGATTATGTTCATTTCCAGATTATTCGCGGCAGTTATGTTTTTATTTTGCGTTTTCAATGAGAACGTTAAGCCCCAGTCACACTTTCACGTTTCAAGAGCTACGTTTTACGTTTTGAAAGCGTATCGAGACAGGAATATACGTAACGGAGCGTACCGATATATATCTTGAAAATAAAAAAGAAACTATATCTTGAAAACAGAGACATATAATACATTGTATTATATGTCTCTGTTGAAAATAAGTGTTTACTTTTCTTTAACATAATCAAAAAATATTTCAATTAATTTATATTTCACCTATTCAATGTAACATAGTATACATGCCATACATGGTGAATGATTTTACATCACAGGTAAAAATCGACTTAGAAGATAAAAGACTTTGACAGATAGGCTAAAAAAAAACGGAATAATTTCATCATAGTCCGTCTAAGGTTTATTTTAGTTTGACAAACTGGTACCAAATCCATCATTATCTGTTTTGGAACCAGGAGAAGGACTAAATCTTTTTTTGCAATAATAACAAGAGTATATCATTTGTCTAAATATCGATACTTATAACTTAGCGTTCTTTTCTTATACAGTAGATAAAGGTATAACGCTGAGCCTTTCTTTATATCTTCTGCTGACCGAAATTTTTAGTTAAAAGACAGTTTGCAGGTTGCTGTTGATGACCTCTGACGAACCTCCAAATAATATTTATTTTGAATAGGTAAAAACACAAAAGTACTGAACTCCGAGGAAAATTCAAAAAGGAAAATCCAAAATCAAAAGTCCAAACACATCAAACGAATGGATAACAACTGTCATATTCCTGACTTGGTACAGTCATTTTCTAATGTAGAAAATGGTGGATTGAACCTGGTTTTATAGCTAGCTAAACCTCTCACTTGTATGACAGTCGCATCAAATTCCATTACATTGTCAACGATGCATGAACAAAACAAACATACTTAAAGAGTAAAAATGTCAAAAATAGGGGTACAGCAGTCAATATTGTGTTATCATCTTAATATCACTATAAAAACAACAAATGTAACGAAGAAGCACAAAAATAAGAGCAGATGTAATTGAGCAATATAAAGTTGAATACATCAGTTCTGCCAATTAAAAACTTTCATTACACTATGAGTAATAACGAAAACGTGTTGAAACATGTTGAAATCGAACTTAAGTTTACTCAACTTTGGCACTTGGGCCTTTTATTCATGTAGCTACTATTACTATAAACGTATTTACACTTTTGGTATTAAGCTGTATCTTGCCTCCGAATGACCTTAGATCGACTCCGAATCACCTTTTGACGTCAAGCAACAATCAATTTTAAATTGTGACGTCAAATACAGTGTTTTCCATAAGAACCGGCCGCCGGCCAAGTTGACCGTTTCAAACAGTTATTTGGCCGGTTCAATCGTCATCAGTCAAAAAAAAATTAGGTGCATATTTTACTTATACGACTATTCTATACGTCGTAACTTTATTATTATCTAGAGGTTTTATTTACGTTTGAGAGTTCCGGTTTGTATTTCTATCGGAACACATTATGCACATGGCCGTTATCCATCGAAAGAGACTTATTAGAAAAATCCCGAGAGATATTGAGTATATAATATGCAAGTCATGCAATGTCAAGGTCGTTAAAAACTTTCATTTGTTGAACTGTTGACGATGAAACGTTCCATCACAGATTTTTTCCCCGCTAAGCGACACAAAGGTGTGGATTTTTATGATAAAACAATTTATAACGTTTGCATGCATTATTTTTCAATTTGTTCTGTTGTGTTTTATTAATAGTCGCGAATGAATCGATGACATAATTGTCAATTTGGTTCAAAAACACTACGCTGGATAGAAGATTTGACAGCTAGTCAATATTCCCCGATCGGGAGACAGCCTCCAGATCTAGAGATGTCTCTAAATTGGGAGAACTGGAATACATTATTTGTCTCCTGATTTGATATGACCCAACAGGCCTGAATACTTCAAGCAAATACGGAAATTTTCCTATGATAAAGGAATATTTACAAATCAAATTTGCTGTCAGACAGAATTAAAAATATAATTTAATTTTGAAAAATTAAGTCACACTTAACAAGAATACATGTAATCATGTTACTAAGACTTAGTAGTTAGAAAACATCAATTGAGGGGCATTAAATATAGATGTAAAATTAAAACCCTAATTTTGAAATAAAGCAAAACTATAAATATTACTTCTTGTGATCATTAACATTTGGCTTCATACTTTTTTTAAATATTTTTTATCCTTTTTTATGGTAATTTTCATTACGAATTCTTGCCAATAGCGCCAATACTACATGTATCTTTGGAACCATTTCAATGCACTCAAAAACAATGTGTGATAGGAAGAGATGAAAAGTGTGACTTAATTTCAGATCCAATTTTGTTTGTTTTAGTTATGCATGGATGACTTGAAAAAGTTTTTTGTTTCAACAGCATGTTTAGTTTTGGATTTGACCTTAAATATATTACAAAATTATTTCAAAACAAAAGCTTAAAAGACATGATTATATAGAATAAAGTGTGCATCATATCTATAATTAAAATTTCTAATAAATAAAATTGCTGTATCCAATACAGAATTTGAACAGTATGCTCAATTTTGTCAACGATTAAGTTATAGCAGTATTCAAACTATTAAAATTGTGCAGACAAAATTTTTTAGAAAAAAAGTTCTGCTGGTAGTATGTCAATTTGACAAGCATAAAATATTGTCTTAAAATTCACCAGATGCCAGGATTTTGAATCTAGATTTCAAATTTTTTTTAGGCCAAAATGAATGGAAAACCCTGCAAATATTTTATATACTAATTATGATGTCAAAGTTTACGGGAACCTGTGTGATTTTACGTAATGGCGGACAAATTTGCATACAAGTGTAAATACGTCTATTAGGTATGAATTTTTCTCATTGTTGAAATTCTGCAAAGATGATGTCTTGGTCATTTCGATTCATTTGATCACTGGAGTCTGGTGGATAATTGTCAGACTTGTCTCACTATCAATAATACCTCATCTCCTTCATGTCCTGGAATCCCTGGGTCCATTCTATTTTATTTTGTTGTCTTGTTGTATACTAGTCCAGATAATCATGCGGTCTGCTGTGGGCATGGTGGGTATTTTTCTATTTTGACTTTTTTTAATCCCACATTATCGCAGGAAGGCGTCCCAGAAAAAAATTAAAATAGCCTTGCCAGACGTCATAATTATTTGGACTAGTTGTATACAATACATTATTTGAATAGAGTATATAAAAAAAATGAAAATTCCCACACCTGGAGGTGTCCTTCAGCTGGCTCCTAAACAAAAATATATACTAGTTCAGTGATAATGAACGCCATACTCAACTCCAAATTGTACACAAGAAACTAAAATTAAAAATAATACAAGACTAACAAAGGCCAGAGGTTCCTGACTTGGGACAGGCGCAAAAAGGCATTGAAGCTACCAGACAATTATTTTCTGTTGATTTGCACTTCATTCAAAGGTACCAATAATTTTACCAAGCTGTCCACACCTGTTACCCAGTTTGTGCTATCCAAAAATCCTGTGGAGAACACTGATTCACACTCTTGACACTGGAAGCTGGTATTGTTGAGTTGGTAAGGTTGTGACGTTGTTGCATTCTTATATTTTTTGGCACATATTGAGTCAAACCCTTCATCTGATAACTCTGTTGCCCTTGGATCTTCATCTCTTGAAGGAAAGCAGGACAAAATTAATCACCCCACTGGCAAAACGCCCCACACCAAATCACCCCACTTTTAAAAAAATTGCCCAAAACTGGTTTACCAACTCCCCCCACTTTTTTGAAAAATCGCCTCGCTTGTAAAAAAGGTTAAATCCCATAAATATTTCCCCTGTCAACTCTCCCCACTTATTGAAAAAAGGTAAAACCTACTTCAATATATAATTTTCAGGTCTACCAACTAGCTCCACTTAAATGAAAACTAATCTACACAGAATACAAAAAAAAAACCCGGATATTTGTTCAATCAATTTTTTTGAAATTAAATGATGTTTAACATTCTTAATACATTGTAATACATAATTGCAAATACTTTTTCGTATCATCAGAGACATATGTGTATATGTACAAAAGGTAAGCCAAAAAGGTGTCCCATGAAATTGTGTCTTGGGTTATCTGTTCATCTGTGAAATTTCGTTCACTGGACAGAATATCACATTTTCATAGGTATTGAAGTGGCACAGGGACAAAGATATACAACGGGATTGCATCTTTTTTCAAAAGTGGGGCGAGTTTGCACTAATAAATTCATCATGGTTTATCTCTTTGTCATGAGTGGGGCGAGTTGGCAGACCTTATTTCAGTGCGATTTTAACCCTTTTCATAAAGTGAATTGCAATGGGATTTGACCCTTTTTCATAAGTGGGGCAAGTTGGTAAACAAGAGTGGAGCAATTTTTTACAAAGTGGGGCGAGTTTGTGAAAACGTGGGTGGATTAGGTGTGGGTGGATTTGTCATGGATTCCCCTCGAAGCTCTCTTAAGCTGTTGGGGAGAAATGACTTAAATTCTCAAGTGTTGTTACCTAACCAGGAGACAGAAATTTGTTAATTTGCTAGACAAGTCTAGGTGTAGAGGTTGTAATGAGAGTTTTTTAATAGCCATTAATGTATTATGGAATTTCAGTGGGCTACAATGTATCAGAAAGGTGTGTTATCAAACTAACTTAAGGTAAAAAGAAAAAAAAGTAAACTGTCATGAACACTTGGTGCAGAAGTTTTGTTCAATTTGTTTTGTACAGTTGATATGTCAGAGTTAACCTTAGCATAATTACCTGATTATATATAACATGTATAATGTAATATCATTCAAATACATATATATGTGACTTTTGTTTAATATTTAACCTAATCATTTATGTCAGGAGTTTACATTTATATTTTCATATTATTTATGTCAAGGTTATGTTTTGAATGTACAAAAATAGTATGAATGGTTATTTATTTTTCAGTCTGCTGTTTTCCTTAAAATAAGGTACCACATTATTGTATCATGACAACAAGGCCAGCAGGAAATGAATTGTGAGTATTTACTCTGAATTATCTTAACCAGTAGTTTCTTTCCAAATTCTGCCAGATCAAATTTGTGCAAAATGGCATGAGTTTGAGGTTAAGGTGGTGCCAAACACCCTTAGTAATATTAAGTTGTCTCATTTTAATAAATTTAATAAAATTTGGGCAAAATATTTACTTTGACTCTGACAAAAATATAAAAAATTTACAAAAACATTTATTTGAACTTTTTAAGTACGGTTTGGAGTATCCACATGTGTGCTGAAAATTTTTATATTTTAATTGGATGATAAAAAAAATGTACATACACTTTCTGAAACCGATGACCTTTTGCTTTATTCTTGTTCATTTTGTTAAAACATCTAGGATCAACCTTGTAAAATTTGTGTTAATAAATAAGAAAAGTCTTGTATGCGTATCCAGCAAGTTTTGAGAAAAAAATTTCATGCAGACAACAAATATAAGGGGTCCTACTAAAGTGCGCCCGGAGAAGAAAATATAGCGCCCGGGGAACAGAAAAAGCACCCGGGGAAAATATATTTATATTTTATTGGCATGAGACACCTTTGTTAAGTTAAGAAAATTGATTTTTATTTTTATTTTAGACAAGTAATTTGCCAATTCAGATAGTATATACGTTTGTAATAAAGCACAAAAACAAGTATGAATATTTCAATTTTAACAATAATATATGAATACTATTTCGAAAGACTGATAACAATGGATCACAGTTTATGCGGAAGATTTATAACATGTAAGACATCAAAAGACATGTTTTTCAAAAACGATATGTACCGTAGTTAAAACAAGGGGGTAAAAAGCAGAAGTTTGGTTTAAATTTAAGTCTAAGCATTAAAACCCTGATAACCATAGCCATTGAAACAGTTTTATTTTATAAAGAGATATAATAAATCTATGTCACATCTGTATAAAAAAGTGTTCACCATGCAGTTGCGAAAATATATGACCTCAGGCACCGATTATTTTTAGTAACAAAATATACATTTTGATCGAGGACAATGTCTTTCATGTCGGGCGGGCGGTCGGTCGGGCGGGCGGGCGGGAATCAAATGTTGTCCGTGCATTAACTCATGAACCGTTCAACCAAAGCTTTTAAAATTTTAATATGTTGTTACTGACAACTAAATGAAGGTCAAATTTAATAATGGCGATTTTGACTTTTACCGTTCAGGAGTTATGGTTCTTGAAAGATTGAAAAATGGAGTTTCCAGTCGTGTCCCTGCATTTACGCATGAACTGTTCTTCCTAAGCTTTCCAAATTTTAATATGTTGTTACTGATGACAAAATGGAGATCAAGTCCAATAATGGCGATTTTGACTTTTACCGTTCAGGAGTTATGGTTCTTGAAAGATTGAAAAATGGAGTTTCCAGTCGTGTCCGTGCATTTACGCATGAACTGTTCTACCTAAGCTTCCCAAATTTTAATATGTTGTTACTGATGACAAAATGGAGGTCAAGTTTAATAATGACGATTTTGACTTTTACCGTTCAGGAGTTATGGTTCTTGAAAGATTGAAAAATGGTGTTTCCAGTCGTGTTCGTTCATTTACGCATGAACTGTTTTACCAAAGCTTCCCAAATTTTAATATGTTGTTACTGATGACAAAATAGAGGTCAAGTTCAATAATGACGATTTTGACTTTTACCGTTCAGGAGTTATGGTTCTTGAAAGATTGAAAAATGGTGTTTCCAGTCGTGTCCGTGCATTTTCTCATGAACCATTCAACCAAAGCTTTTGAAATTTTTATATGTTGTTACTGATGGCAAATTAGAGGTCAAGTTCAATAATGACGATTTTGACTTTTACAGTTCAGGAGTTATGGTTCTTGAAAGATTGTGAAATGGCGTTTCCATTCACGTTGTTGCATTTACTCATGAACCATTCAATCTAAGCTTTTCAAATTTTAAGATGTTGATACTGATGACAAAATGGAGGTCAAATTTGATATTGACGATTTTCACTTTCACCATTCATCAGTAATGGTTCTTGTGATATTGCCAGGACACAAATAAATATTAATAAATCCGGTTTGCTGTCGTTGTGACAGCCTCTTGTTTAATCTAAAATGTAAAAATACAACAACACTTTAGATGTAGCATCGTACATATACCCATTTATATTAAGGACAAAACAAGCAATGATTAGTTATTTTTTAAGGAAAAAAAATATTGTTATAAAATATTATTATTTTCTTCTCCCGGGCGCTAATTTTCTTCTCCGGGCGCTAATTTTCCTTCTCCAGGCGCTTTTTCTTTTCACCTGGCGCTTTTTCCTTTCTCGGGCGCTCCCGGGCGCTTTTTAGTAGGACCGAATATAAGTTTTAAAATTATTTTCATTTTGAAAAATTGCTTGTTTATTAGAGAGGTAAATGTACATGTTAATTGTATTCTCTGTTCTACTGTTTTTCAGTAATTTAGGTGTAAAGTTTGGTAATGCTGCTGTGGCTGGTATTACTGGTGTTACAATAAACTTTCCAGTAGATCTGTGTAAAACTAGACTTCAGAATGCAGAAACAGGGCCAAATGGGGAGAAAATTTACAAAAGCTTGTAAGTATTTTAAACAAAACTTGTTACCTCAGATGTCATCCTGGCTTTAGGGGACCGTTCAGGATTTTAAGATGGGGCAGAATTTTGAAATAAATGCATATAATCAAGTAATAGCATACATGTAAAGACTAAAATGAGTATAAAATGCATTTTTCATCATGTACTACTTTCTTCTTAACTTTGATAGTTAGACTCAATAAGTACTGGTACATTTTAACATTTGCCTACATCATCTAATAGGCTTTCTCTACATAGACTTTGCTATAATAATTTTGATAGTGAATATTCATCCATCACGATCACAAATTTTGTAATTCAAACATAGTATATATGGGAGGAAATCAATCCAAATACTCTTCATGCATTGAGTTTTTTTCAACTTTTTTATTGCACAATAGGTTATTTGCAAATTCCCGTCAATTGACCCCGTTATTAGAGATCCCTTTTTAGTTGTCTCCCTTATGAGGGACATTATTTATTATTTACAATGGGGAGCTAGCAGAAAGAGCAAAAATACCTGTGTGTAATTTGAGTACCGGTAATCTTTAAGGTTTTCAAATCTTTTACATTGTAATTACATTAATTTGTTGTTAAGCTAAATACTTTTGTCATCAGAAATTGTTTTTCGTGAAAAATTAGTTGAACCGCCGATACACCACTCTCAATTTGCTATGCTTTGCATTGGTAAAAGCCAATTTTGTCCGGTATGGAACCAGTCTACGATTCACAAAGGGAAGTAATTCGTTTAAAAAGTGTGTAATAACAGAATCAAATTGGTAATTGGCAAATGGACCATTGAGAAATACAGGCTCCTTTGCACCTCTATTTTTATCATTGAAGACCATAATAAAGGTTTAAAAGTAAAGCTCATCAATAAAACTTCTATACCTTCTGAACGATGTGTATTACAGTTGGTTTATTTTTGCCTTATTTACAATCGTATATTCAATCCCTATTCTTGCTGTCAAACTCAAGATAACTGCTTTTGATTTTCTTGTGTTAAAAGGTTTCATTATCTCCACATCTCATTATATGTATGCATGGTATAATTATTTATTTTATATATCTGTATATATAGGTTGGATTGTGCGAAAAAGACTTATAAAGCAGAAGGTTTCTTTGGCATGTACAGGGGTAAGTAATTTATGAAGGGACCTTAAAGCCATAAGAAACCTCAAGTCCAAAAAAATAATGCATATGTTTTTTTATAACTCAATGGATAGTTTTCATTATAAAACTTATGTACATATACTTTTTCCTTAAGATTTTTTTTTAATTTATTTATATTTAGAAGAAGTTTACTTTATTTTAATTGCTTCCTGCCAGGAAGCAATTCCCCCGACATATTTTCCGTATGCAAAGTGACCTCAGTGTGACCCATCTTGTAAAAATCCGGTGATCACAATACCTTAAAATAAATTATTATTTTTTTATTATTATTACAATTTTTCTATAGCGCTAAATCTAAAACAATATTACTCAAAGCGCTTTACATCACATGTTAAACGAAATATACACACAGACAGTGATAAAAATATAGAACATGAACACACAAAATAAATATTTAAGTGTTAAAACTTTTCTAGATAAAAGGATTAATAATGTGGAAATTTTTACAAAAAAGTGGAATATATATATCAATGAATCAAAATAAAATTATACTGAATAAAGCTGGTAAAATAAAATAGCCAAAAAAAGTCTAAAATAAGATTGCAATTAAAAATTATCAAATATAAGTTAAAAATTTGAAAACGTATTCAAAAGATGAAAAAGGAATATTACCATGTAAAAATATAATTACTGAAATGAAAAAATATGTGTGCTACTAAAAACATACAATGTACATTTTATAAATGAAACATATCTCCAGTTAAAAGGTTCGATAAATCAAAAGCAGGCTAACGTCTATGGCACAATGTATCACAGAAACGAATTTAAGGGATTAAAAATGCTTGTCGAAAAAAGTGAGTTTTTAAGTTCTTTTGAATACAGGCACTGACTTTGCATTTTGAAGTTTTTTTGGTAATGCATTCCAAAGGATGGCAGCTGCTTGATCAAATCTTCTATTGCCGTAGGTTTTGGTTCGCACAATAGGAGTTACGAGTGTTAAGTTGTTTTCAGACCTTAATGATCTTGATGGCCTGTATAAATTTACAAGTTCACTAAGATATAATGGCGCTTCATGTTTCACGGACTTGAATACATATAATAATATTATGTATTGCACCCTGTATTGCACAGGCAGCCAGTGAAGAGACTCAAGTGTCGAAGTAATGTGTTCGTATTTCTTTTTTCTTGTAACCACTCGCGCAGCAGTGTTCTGAACCCTTTGTAGTCTCTGAATCATGTAAGCTGGTAGTCCATAAAGTAAAGCGTTGCCATAGTCCAATCTAGAAATAATTAACGAATTGACCAGAGTTTTACATGCATCCTCGTTGATAAACTATTATCTGAATTTACATGTTAAACATGTGCTCAATTTCCATGCTTTTTTGTTGATTTTTTGTCGATTGTTGACAAACAGGTGACAATCGTTAAACTTCGGCTTCAAAACACGAACTTTAATTACCTGCCATATTTTCACAACAACACTGACCGATTTAAAAAAAAAAATTGACGATTATACGAAATTTACACGAAAAAAATGATAAATTCGTTCACAGAAGACTAAGTTAATGATGTTTGAATGCATTGGTTCAAGAATTGGAAGAACATTATTTTTCACCGGTCACTCGTTTCTTATGACTTTAAATTTTGTTAATGCTATGAGCATGATAATTTTCATGTCTTTTCTGTGGAAATTCAATCATCAACATAGTTGTTATCATTCATGATCAGGATATATGGTTAAAAAGTTCTTTTTAAAGTCATCCTTACTTTTCCCTTCATAGTTTGCTCATCTGGGGCATGATGATGAACCTTGCCACTATTTGCCATCTGCATTTTCTATTGTCTGTAGAAACTTTTTTAAAAGTCATCTCCTTCCATGTTACAAAACCAAATCATATCAATCCTCAATAGATTATTCCTTAATAGAATATACTGATAATAGTATTTGAATTAAAGTTTTTCTAATTTTATGCCATCTATGCAATAACAAGTGGAAATAACTGAACCTCCCTATAAGACTTAAAATCTTTGGTGAGTGGACAATGTTATATAAAGATAATTCATTTGTGTTTATTCATGCTTTAATCCACAAAATATCATTTGGTGCAGTTTTGGTTGTATTTGACAGTACATATAGTTGTATTTAAAGGGAAACTTCGCAAAAAAATCAAAAATTGATATTATGTCCATTCTGTATAAAAATGCTCAAATTTATAGATATTAAAGTTTTATTCCGCTAAATAAGAGATCACCATCGATTTTAAATTTTGAGTATCAGTTCTCTACTCTCCGCCATCTTGTCACCTTCTCCGATGAAAAATCCCGATATGTCAATAAACCACAAAGGAACAAAACTACAGTAAACGATGTAGTCGTAATTGCGTGTCGATATCTTGTCAATCGTACGGTTGTTTTATCTGACTGACTAACTTGATACGGAAAATGGTCTTATGTTTTTAAATAACCATATAGTCTGTTATTTTTAAACTGATAATATTGTAATTAGTTAAAAAGTCAAAGTTCAAGTCATAAAATGATAAATAAGTGTTCCGTGGAAATTGTTTTCGAAAATCTAATTCGTTCATAATTCTTTCAAGTAATAAACTTTATTTAAATAAATTCGGATCTTCCCTCATCTGATCACCAGCATGGCTAAAGGTATTACTCCCAAAGGTATTGGAAGGGGTGTAAGGTGACACGTCCAGGTATTCAATCGATTTCCTGTCCGGCGGGCTTGCAAGTTCATGCATCGTTTCACTTCTGTAGGTATTGATCAGTGTACACGACCGTTACTTATAACTTTCCATTTTGAACTATCAGGTGCATGTATAATATACATTTTTGTCTTGCGTGTCCGAAAGTGATATAATATACTAGCCATTACTGAACTCATACGCTTGTTTATAAATAACATTTCTGGTGTAAAGAATATTATTTATAAAAAAAAAAATAATACAAAAAAAATTAATTGAAGAAATACAAATCTATTTACATATTTTTCCAAGGGTTAATTTGGGAAAATGTAATATATACTCGTTGTCAATAGTTTAGGACAGATTAGAACATACCAGAATTATTGATCTAAAAAAATGTGCGCACTTGTCGACGATTCGTGTATACATACGCCTGGTAGAAAGTTACGGAACTATAGTCAGTAGCGCAATTTAAAATATGTATACATGTATACATTGAACATAAGAAAGAAACATACATTTTGTGTAAATTGTGGTAAAAGTTTTGTAAATAGACTAGTCCACGTCTGCCAACAGTATGTAATCAACGAATTCGATAGACTATTGTATACCAAAAGAAGAAGAAGAAGAAAAAAGAAACAATTTGATTTAAATACAGGTCAATTTATAACTTGCTTTGGTTCATCGAAGTTAAGAACATAGTAAACTCACAGATTTATATATCAATTAGATTGTTCTCGAATAAAGGACGAAATTCGTCATCATCACAATTGTTCCAACATTCATGTAAAATATATGCAACTGGACGTACACTAATAATCCCCAAGGAATGTGAATATTTTCTAGAAAACTATTGAGTATCAATTTCGGGATTTATTTTCTTTCTTGATATTCAATGACATCAATTTAAAGAATAAACTGCTTGTCGGATATTTGTCCGCTTTAGGGGTATTCTTGCAAGTTGAACAGACTTATAATAACATTCAAAAATAGGGAAAGATAACATTAAATTCGTTGTCTTTTAATTTTAAACATCGTTGATCAAATAGTTATTTAAGTATATATATACGTTGGGAGACGACGATTATTATAGTTGTCTCAGATTTTAATAAGGACGTTCCCGATTATGAATAAATTTGGTTGACGTTTATCACACTTGAAAAGAATATCTATTCGTAATTTTTCGATTCCATTACAAAAATATTTTTTTCTTTATTCGTACATATTATATTCTGCTTCGGTAGAGTTATCTTCAGATAGTTTCATATATTAATTAATACATGGCTTTCAAAAGTCTAAATGTAAGTGTTCTCGTACATTTTTTCACCTAATAAAGACAAATAAAAATGATTTAGTAAAGCTATTTCTAATTTCTAAGTCCCCCTTTTTTATGAGACATAAATCAAGGACAAGACTTGTATATCATTTCATTCTGACATATGAATTAAGTTTCCCGTCTTTAACCGAAAATTGTGTATTTCTTAGTAAATTAACTTATTTGAATTCAAATAAATAATAGCACCAAATATAATTAAATAATTCCACGGCGACCAATTTTTATTTGTCACCAACTTGAATATGTATTTTCAATGTGTGTATTAAATGCTACCACTGATCCGAATAGACAGTCACACCTGGCAAGGTGTGCCCTAGAGGCGTGGTTAAATACCGAAGTGCAAATAACAATTTACCTTTCAACAAGCCATCTACGAGTATTGCCACAGAACCGTGAATACACACATCGTATAAACCTAGCCATAGCAGAGATAGTAAAAGGTCAATAATAGTACACCAACATATTGTCTTTACAGATTATTGTACTTTAATTTGTTCACCTTATCAGTCCGAAAATGCATTTATTAAAAATAAATTTATAACTTTTTGTGTTGTCTACAAAAATAATTCGAATATATACGTTTAACATAGATAATTTATCTCACGAATGAGAACAATTGAACGTCTGTGCGTTTTATCTTCTTATTATCGGATGGTTATTAGATAAAGCATAAGTCATCGGCGCGCTTACGATTACGTTAAAATATGATTAAAAACCAAGACTTTTAATGATTGTATTTTAAATCCCGGCATGCAAAAATCAGGAGAAAACGTCACGACCTACAGGAAGTAGTTGATATTTTTTCATTAATTATTGAATTTCTCCTTTATTACTGCACATATAGCGATAAAACTTTGTGAATATATATATTATGTCATAATGAACATATTTAAACCATAAGTAAAAAATCGTGAATTTTCCCTTTAACAATTCTTATATTTTAGGATGGGCAGTGAATACACTTCTAATTACTCCAGAGAAATGCATAAAGTTGGGTTTAAATGACCTGTTCTGCCATCATTTTGGAGGTAAAGAGTAAGTTTTCATTATTTTTTTTTTCAACTATGACAACTATCTCATTCAAAGAGATATGCATAAAGTTGGGTTTAAATGACCTGTTCTGCCATCATTTTGGAGGTAAAGAGTAAGTTTTCATTAATTTTTTTTACAACTATGACAACTATCTCATTCAAAGAGATATATAATAACTGACCTTGTTTAAATGCATGAATGACTTTGATGGGAAAAAAGTATTCTCACAGTGACATGTTTTATTCTATCATTTTATTGAAAAATCTCAAAAAAATGATTTTATCAATATTATATTTTGTCAAGTAAATCATGAAAAAACAATGTGCTTGTTTAAGCATCTATTTAATCATTTAATTCTCTATCTGTATATCAGTATAGGCATTGTTTATTTTAACCAGAGGTAAATGCAAGTAGAGAATCCTTTTTCCTGACATAAGATGAAGCTAGCATTATTATCCAGTACCCATGGTACATCTGAAATGGTAGGAGGCCAGTTTTCTTTGCATAATGAGGAGAATTTTGTCAGATATTTTTATGCCCCACCTACGATAGTAGAGGGGCATTATGTTTTCTGGTCTGTGCGTCCGTTCGTTCATCTGTCTGTCCTTTCTTCCGTCTGTCCTTCCTTCCGTTCATCCTGCTTCAGGTTAAAGATTTTGGTCAAGGTAGTTTTTGATGAAGTTGAAGTCCAATCAACTTGAAACTTAGTACACATGTCCCCTATGATATGATCTTTCTAATTTTAATGCCAACTTAGTGTTTTGACCCCAATTTCACGGTTTACTGAACATAGAAAATGATAGTGCAAATTTCAGGTTAAAGTTTTTGGTCGAGGTAGTTTTTGATGAAGTTGAAGTCCAATCAACTTGAAACTTAGTATACATGTGCCCTGTGATATGATCTTTCAAATTTAAATAACAAATTAGAGTTTTTACCCCAATTATTTCACGGTCCACTAAACACAGAAAATGATAGTGCGAGTGGGGCATCTGTGTACTATGGACACATTCTTGTTACTTGTAAAATCCATCATTAAAGGGAGAAAATAAGCTGCCTTTCCTATATTTAATAAACATTTTATTTGTATTTTTAGTGGAACTTTACAATGGTATGGTCGTTTGAGTGCCGGTGGACTGGCTGGTGCCTGTCAGATTATAGTAACAACACCCATGGAATTGTTAAAGATACAACTCCAAGATGCTGGCAGGAGTGGTAACTAATTTTGTGTATTTTGGCAATATTTACATCAAAATTATGAAAATGTTTAGTTTAAGTATATTTCTTTCATATCTCTGCTCCAAAGGAGGGAGATATACTGGTTTATTTCTGTCCCTCTGTCTGTTTGTTTCTTTATCTTTTTGTCTGCAATACATTTCTGTCAAATCTTTCTGTGCCACTACAAACTAGGTACAGATTCATATCATAGGAAGTTTTATATTAACATTGAATATTTTCCTAGTTCAGTTGTTTTTGTGAAAGTTGTGGTCCTAAGAAAAAGGGAATTGTGTTTTGAAAATGTCTGTTCTCAACATATTTTTATTCTGTAATGAATGGATCATGGTTGATCAGCTTTAAGTATTTAATATAAACCTTTGATTCATTTATTTTAGTGGTCATCAATTTCATGGTTTGAGGAAATATTACATTTTTGTGAATACATGATTGAGCGTTTTTGAAAAAGTCTTCCTACATGCATTCATAAAGAAAAAAGTTGTAAATTGTTTAACCTTTAAGTTCATAGTTCACCATTTACCACGAAATCCATGACAATTAGTATCATAAAAATAATAATGAATCTGCAGTAGTCATATCATAAGAAGTTGAATTGTAGCCCTTGTTTATATAAAATTGCTTGAAAAATATCACTTTTCCACTTTTCCTCACTAATGCCTGAATCAGTTGATAAGATTAAGTATAAAATCATACTATTAGAAGTTGCTGATTTTTAAGGGTGAGTTTCATTCCGGTTGATCAAATTTTATTTTGCCAAAATTGTTGGTCTTGGATATTCAAATATTTGTTTTTCAATAAACTAATACATTTCATTCTTTAGGGGATTGGAAGGTGTGAAGTTGTTAAAAAAATGAATTATTTAGCCAAATATTCTGTACTTATTATGGGAGGATAAAAGTCATACTCTGGGCTCCTATTTTGAACTGAAAAATCACAAAACGGCTCTCACTAGAATAAGACTGTGTCCCATATTAGATCTAGAGTAACCTCATTCAATGTTCCTGCTGAGTAAGGGACATTGCATTGTTTGTTTTTATTACTGTTTTAGATGACGTTTTTGAGCTATACCTGTAGCAGTATATATAAAGTAGATACAAATATTAACATGAAATTGTACAGTATTCTCCAAACTTTAAGGTATAGTACTGAAAAGGCCTCCAATGTTTTTAAAAAGAAAAGATAAGCTATAAAGTTGCAATGTAATGTTATGTGAATGCTTGTTTTCCATGTGAACAAAATTATTTTTTGAAATTAAAAAAAAGATTACATATACAGACAATAACCTCCCACTTCAAAATGTGTACACTTATTGGTATAATCTGTTTTATTCCAAAATAATTTTACCTAAATTTGACTTTATCACATATTTTTTTTAAATACACAAGAGGGTCAATTAAATGTTGGATAAGTTAACATTGTTGTGCAAAGGAAAATTTGAAATACGATTCATGGCCTGATTTCACCTTTTGCTTTTTACACTGCTTGATTAGAAGTTAAATAAAACAATAACCATCTCTTAGTGCAGAGACATGAATCTTTATATTTATGTTTTATTTTTTTAGGTGTTACATTAAATGCAGATGGTACAGTAGCTAAGAAGACTGCATTGGGAATTAGTAAACAGTTGTATGCTGAGCGTGGATTCTTGGGACTGTATAAAGGATTTAGACCTACCTTTTTGAGAGATGTTATATTTTCAACTGTTTACTTCCCTTTAGTTTCTTATTTAAATGATTGGGTAAGACAAATTTTCATTGTATCTTTAAAAAGATCATTTTTTTTCAGTTCACACTTACCAAAGTAAAATTGGTTAAAGTAAGATATTTTTTTTTAAATCATCTTGTCTATAAGCTGATATTTTAAAACTGACTATAGGAATCTCTATTAAATATTTAGACAAATCACTCTCTATCAGTGTTAAAGTTTAATACTAAATTGATGTTGCAAGAACTTGTTATTAGATTATAATATGATTTATCATCTTCAGGTATCTGTTAAATATCAGTACTGTTGTAAAGAATAAATTTTTATCAGAAAATGGGTCAATAAATAATGTATGATTTTAATACATTGACATCTTCAAACAAAATATAAAATTAAAATATGCCTGAAACAAATGAACATGACACATAAAAATAAGGAGGTGTGGTATGATTGGCAAGGAGACAATAATCCACCAAAGTTCAAATGAAGTAAATTGTAAGCAATTGTAGGCAACCCTACAAATGTATGTTAAAAGTTATTATTACATTGGTTGCAATGAATTACATTGATTTCCCAGTTGAATAAAAACCGATAATTTCACATGTGAAATAAACATGGTTATTTCACTCTCTGACGTCATACAACAATATACAATTATGGCCCGTTGAAAAGGTGAATATCCAAAATTGTCAACACGAGAAGGTTATTTCAATGAGGGCGCAGCCCGAAGTGAAATAACTTTTAAGGGTTGACAATTTTGGATATTCATCGATTCTAAGGGGCCACAATTGTTTTATTATACCGAACTAACACTGGAAATGCCTTTCGAACACTTTCTATATTTTTTAAACTTTACATAACAAAGTCAAAGACAAGCTGACGTTTGAAAATACATTAGTGTTCTAGAATTTCTAGAATGTACAACAAAGGTAGAATCTTTTTGTAAAATATTGATGGCCCTGAAAAGGACCGTTACTCTATAAAAGCTATTATCAGCTGCTGGCACTCTATTCATGTCCAATGTCTTATTTCCACGTCTCTCGGTGGGCTTTTTGTGTAACGTGAACGCTGCCATTTTGTTTATTTACGTCTGTGACGTCATTTTCATGGGAGATAACTCAAGTACAAATCAACAATCTCAAAAGGTTATTCGCCGGTGAATAATAGGGTTATTCGCCGGTGAATAATAGGGTTATTCACCGCTGGTGGAAATGTTTAGGGTTATTCGTCCTTCCTTGCAATTGAATGAAAAACAACTGAATTATTCCATGTCACGTGATAACGTTTTACCCAATAGAATTGTTTAAAATATATGTAAGGTATAATAATAGGCGTTGTCAAGACGTCGATAACGTCGGATCAAAACAAATTGTCAATGCGTAGGAAAAAGATATAGTTCCTTACATTTTCTACATTAATTTCATTAAAAAACAAGGCCATTTGCCAATGTAATAAAAAGAATAACTAATCGCCGTATTTGAATATCAACATAGATGCCAACCATTACGATTTTTCCGTAGTTTTTCCGATTTTGCGATAAAAACTACGCTATTACGGTCAAAGTCGAATAGTTACGGATTCCCAATCATCGACGTTCAATTTTGTAAAACGTGGATTTATATCATTACTTTTCCGTCCTGGTCCAGTATTTAGGAAACGCCAATGTAATGCTTCTGGTTTCTCGGGAGTTATCAACCTATTGTTGGGTAACTAACTGACTTCCGAAGAGGCAAACTTGCATTTTATTAAATAGCTTTCCCCCTTTCTCTACTTCTCCTTGACAAAACAAAAATGTTTGAGTCGAGAACATCTGAACAATTAATGAATGGAATACATACTACAGACAACATGTTAAATGACAAATTTTAGTGTACATCACTTTGCAACCACTCGTCAGTAATTTTTATTGGTAAATGCACGTTTATGAATGATTACTGAAAACTTTTCAAAAATACGGAAAATTTGATAGTTTGTTACTGATTGTGTCAAAAGGGGGTTGGCATCTATGTATCAAAAATAAGACAACGTGTGACCGAATGCCGCTAGCCTATGGATTAAACTCGTGCTGCGCACTTGTTTAATCCATGCGTCGTTCGGTCACACGTTGTCTTATTTTTGATATTCAAATACGGCAATTAGTTATACTATAATTATAATTGTAATTTAAAACGATGTGTATACAGTTCAAACTCAAAAGAAAATGTGCATTAGCTATATTGATTCAAAAGAAACATTAGAGGATGATATTAGGTTGAAGACAAAAATAGATTTAGAAATACTTTATCAGATTTGAAGAAACAGTTCTCTATTGTATAGAATTAGAATAAGAGCTTTTGTTTTCGTATTAATCAGTTGCTAAAATAAATTGAATTACTGATTTCACTTTTGTAAATATGTTGAAACTTTAAACATCTGTATTTTTTCTTCAGATAATCAAGATGTTAGTAAGTATACCTAGGCCTGCTAAATTTATGTAGGTTTTTTTGTAACGTATATAGATTAAAAGGACAAAATCTTATTTTAAAGTGTATGTGTACAGTGTTAAAAAAAGGTGTTCTGTGGAATATTGCCTCTTTTCTTATACAAGAGGGGGGGACAGATTTTATCAAGATTTTGGATTATTAACTTTTAATTTAAGTTATTTGAGTAAGAATATAAAAATTGATATGACAAGGTACAATAAAAAGTTTTTTCAAGCATTAAAAATGCTGAAATTGGAATACTTAATTGAAGAAATGTAGCATATGACATTGGCAAATGATAACCACAATATTTCTCTGTTTATCCATGATACCATAGTTTAACTTCAATATTTTTACCGAATTTGACTGCAATTTCTTTTTCCTGTTTATTTATTGATATGAATTTCACAAAAAAAGTTATTTGAGAGATTGGTGGACACATAAAATGTTTCTGTTCATTATTTGAAAAATTCTTTAATCTTAAGCAGTTTATTTTTGTACCAGATTAAAATTTTCCTAATTTCTGGCATTGAGTCCACTGAGCAGATCTTTATTGTTAAAATGCAACAAAAATGTAGATACTATTTGATCAATGTTATCACATATCAAAGTGGCAAAAAAATCTATATTGTACATAGTCATTTTGTGATTTTAGTGGTGTGAATAGTCTATTAGAATAACTTTTTTTTATTTATAAAGTTGCTGTGTTTTAACATTTCACAATCTGTACTAAATTCATTCCTAAATAACTATAAAAAGGGTTCTTGGTTTAATAAGGAGTAAGGAAAGGAGGAAGATGTGTTATGTCAAATTTTGATCAGAGAATGATACAATATACTAAAGCTTAGTCTGTTAATGATATAACAACATCATGTATAATTAAGGTATGTGTGAGCACATATGCATCATGTAATTTCAGCCTTATCCTTTATTAATCAAAGCTCTGTCTTTTTCATTTATTAAATTAATTCTAAATACTCTAAATGCTAAACTGTCATTCTCATACTGTGGATTCGTTTATTTTCGTGGTTATCAATTTTCCTGGATTGAGGAAAATCAGCATGTTCGTGGGTATTTGATTTTGTGGTTTTGTCAATGTCTACATACATATATAGTTCATAGAAAATGTGCAATTCGTTTATCATTTAAATTTGTGGTTCACCTAAAACCACGAAAACCATGAAAATTGTTATCCAACAAATAATAATGAATCTACAGTAACAGGTAACATAGCACCTTTTTCACTATATTTAGAGAAGCTAGCAACCTTTGACTTTTACTTTACTATAAGCAACAAAATATTAAAACTTTCTGCACTTTGCTTGAATGAATACTAGTTTTAAACCTGTGAGAACATAATCTTAAAGAAATCTGTTTTTCTACACCTTTCCTTCTTTCAGTAAATTTCACTTGTATTTTTTGAAGAATGCTTTTGTCTCGCCTTGAAGGAGTCAAAAAGCAAGACATAGGTATGCTGTTTCTGGCGTCATCTCGACGGCAGCGATGGCATCAACAATGTATTAGTTTGTGATTAGGTCTAGTTTATGGTGAACGGCAAGTGGTAGGTCAATCATATTTGGTATGCAGGTGTATAAGCATTGGCACATCTCATTTCAACGGAGATTATTTGGCCCTTACCCCTCAGTCACGGTCTATTGACTTTGAAACTTTTGCTTATTTTACATGTATTGTGATTAGGTCAGTTAATGGGGAACCACAAGTGGTAGGTCAATGATATTTGGTTTGCAGTTGTATAAGCATTGGCATATCTCATTTTTTGTGGAGATAATTTGGCTCCGCCCCCTTAGTCATGGTCTATTGACTTGGAAAAATTTCTAAGTTATCATGTATTAGTTTGTGATTAGGTCAGTTCAAGGGGAACCATTAGTGGTAAGCCTATGTTAATTGGTATTCAGTTGTATAAGCTTTGGCACATCTCATTTCCATGGAGAATATTTGGCCTTGCCCCTCAGTCACAGTCTAATGGCTTTGAAACAGATCTTAGTTTTCATGTATTAGTTTGTGATTAGATCAGTTTAAGATGCACTGCTATGTTAAGTCGATGATATTTGGTATGCAAATTTATTGGCATTTGCAAGTATTGTTTCCATGAAGATTATATAGCCCCACCCCTTCTCATGGTTCATTGACTTTGAAACTTTTACATTGTTTACAAGTTAATGTTTGTATTTAGATTTGGGAACGACTTATAATAAGTCAATGGTATTTGGTATGCAGTTGTATTAGCATTGGCACATTTCATTTACATGGAGATTGTTTAGCCATATAACTCAGTCATGGTTCATTGACTTTGAATATTTGCATAACTTATGTAAGATGTTAGAGTACATATTCAAAATTACAAAAAGGCGAGACATATCTCTGTGATAACAGTTTATGACTTAAAAAGAATGATTATGACTTACAGTGACTTGACTGTAAGTGTTGCTATCCATCAATTGCAATTCATTCAAAATTTTGACCAAATTGCAATTTGTTTTATTAAACCAAATTGTTCAACTGGTCAGAAATTTGAACCAACTGCTGTAGAAAACCATAGTCAAGTCGTGAAAGTGCAAGGTGATAAAATAAAACATACTTACAATCCTATAAGACTTTAACTCCACTTTAATGATGGTATTACTAAATCAGTCTATCAATCTGTATAGTTATATTATAGCCATCACCATACTAAAGGTGAACTGTTTTATTTTTAATTGCTATAAAAATGTCCAAACTAAGCTTTTATATAGTTTTTCTTTCGAAAAGTATTCTATATTCATAAGAATCACACATTATGTGAATTAAAACATTTCATATTCAGTAAAATATTTGTGAAATTGCAATATGTTTGTAGGAAGGGGAGATAATCTTTTTTGGTTTCAAAAAGTCTTTATTCAAAAGAATAGTATTTTAGGTTATCTCCCCAAGGAAACTTATCAATAGCATATTGTTATTTCGCACGTTTTTTACTGAATATATGATGTATTATTTTAAATGATATATAATTCTTATAAATATAAAATCCTTTTGGAAAGAAAAACTATATGAAAGCTTAGTTTGGACATTTTTATAGCAATTCAAAATAAAACATTTTACCTTTAGTATGGTAATGGCTATAATATAACTATACAGATTGATAGACAAATTTAGTAATAACATCATTAAAGTGGAGTTAAAGTCTTATAGGATTGTAAGTATTTTTTATTATATCACCTTGCACTTTCACATTTTGACTGAACAATTTGTTCAATATTCTGACCAGTTGAACAATTTGATTTTATAAAACAAATTGCAATTTGGTCAAAATTTTGAATGAGTTGCAATTGATGGATAGCAACACTAACAGTCAAGTCACTGTAAGAAGAATTGTTTTTTTTAAACTGCACATTATTATTACTAACCTAAAGTTATACTTAAACATAAACAATTTAATTTTCAAACTCTGAAGGAAAGTTTTGTCAGCATACTTGTTGAAAAAACAATTAGCATAACTTTTGTAAGGATGAAATAATGATTTAACCACAAAATACTACACATAGAAATAAAGAATTAGTTACAAAAACTCCTCCAAAAAAGGTCAACTTGCATGCTTTAGATGGTAAGCAGTGCTTTTACATGAGAGTTTATTTTTAACCTAGAAACGTGCATTGTTGCAAAATTTTTAAATGGTTTTGTTTTCAGTTTTATTTGATATATAATTAACACCTTGCACTTTTTTCAAAACATTTATTCAGTGTAACCTGTGTAATCTGACACACTGAGGGACCAGAAAAAAATGTTGGATTAAGCCATGTAAGCAGGGTGTCGGAATATTCATTTTTTGTCTGCAAGGATAGGCATATTTTTGGACCATGAAAATGTGTCCGTTTAAGCAGGATATTGGAATACTCAGGTGTTTGATTAAGCAGGTTACACGATATATGCTTTATTTATTCCATATTGTTTACTCTTATAAAATGCTGTCAATATTGTAGTACATGTATTTACTTGCACCTTAACCGTTATATGGGAAATGCCTTTGTAATATTATTAGTTACATAGTGTGCAAGTGACCTAAAACAGTATATATGGGGTCAGTGAATTCCAAATGGAATTTACTGACCCCATATATACCGTATTACGTCATTAGCACACTATGTAAAGAATTTATCTTACCGACTATTTTAACGTGTAAAATTTAGACTAGTGACCTATCAAAGTGAGCAAGTCTTCAATACAGTTAGCATTAACATGATGCCAACAATGACAACTTGTTAGATTTAAATGTGTTTTCTGAATTTATTTCACTTTATCATCACTTTCTTCGTCTGTTGAAACCTTTAAGATTTTTCAGTACTGTTTTGTTTTTCTAAAGGGACGTAACACCACTACTAACCGTGTATAAATAAGCCCGCCTCCCTACTAACCTAAAATGAAATTTACAGAGTCTCCACGTGGACACTTTTAACCAATTATATTCCTAGAAATGTATAAGAGGTTAGATGAATAGGAATAATTGTATTACAGCTTTTACATTAATGCTAGCTAGACAAATCTTTGTTTGGCTTGCTTGCTTTGTTTGTATCAGTGTTTGCTCAAGCATGGTAATTAAGATAGGCGGGGCTTCAGCTTGTATACATCATAATTAGATTGTATTGGACGTTATGTCTGAGGTTAAGGACACTTAATTTTAAAACATCACATGACAAATATTCTCACATGTTTTGTCACCTGTAAAAATACAATAATTTGTCAATGAAAGAAAAATATAAACTTTTTTCTTGTATGAGGCTGAGAAACTGGCCTTCAACATTAATTGACCTAATATTGTTTTTATAAAATATAAATCTATTAGTTCAGTCAGTTATTTCCATGTCTGTCCTTCGATTATGCAACTCAAGAAAATATTCCAAAATGGGAAAAATTGTATCGAAAAGAGAAAATCCAGTGCACCTTTTTTATGTTAGGGTGTGTTTGAGATGAATATTTTGTCTTGAAAATGTACAAAACAAGAGTATTTGATGCATCATCTCGCTATCATTTTATATAGCAAAGCTACAGGTTGACTTTATAACATAAAAAAAATCACAGTACTAAAAGATGAAATATAGGGTCAAGTGAAATACCTATCCAATGGATCACAAAATCAGAGTAGGTGTGGTCGAATAGCTATTTTACTAAAAGTGCTTGACGACAGTCTTTAAGTTGGATCTCTGAAAAAAAAATTGTCTTCCGTTTCTACGATTGTGAAAATGAACTGGTGTTATAGGAAGATAATTTAGACGAAGTAGAATCCTGTCTGTATTGTATATTTACAGGTAAGGAAACATGTGAGAATATGTATCATGTGATGTTTTAAAATTTAGTGTCCTTAACCTCCAACATAACGTCCAATAAAATTTAAGTATGATGTATACAAGCTGAAGCCCCGCCTATCTTAATTACCATGCTTGAGCAAACATTGATACAAACAAAGCAAGCAAGCCAAACAAAGATTTGTCTTGCTAGCATTAATGTAAAAGCTGTAATTCAAATAATTCCTGGCAAATAGAACTGGATAGTTATAATTATATTTTAATAATGTTAACCCCATCGCCAACTTTGCATTTAAAAAAAATTCTCTATTACACTTATCATGCTTATGATCCTGTAAAGTTTTAACAAATTTGGGTACAATTAAGGTATTAAAATATTTGTGTATTTTGTTAAAACCCAAATGTGTGGTTCACCTAGAGCTCTATTCCCTAGAAATCTATAAAATTAATTAATGCCCTTCAAATAATCCAAAGTATAATAAAACAGTAGAGATCTCTAAAAGACTTGACCAATAGTAGCCAGGTTTTGATTTCTAATGTAATAAGATTTGTTTGTACATAATCTGTCCTTGATGTGACATGTCTGAATCCTGTTATGTAGTAGTGGACATTAAGCAACCAACGATCAATCAATCAAGGTTATGTAGTAGGATTATCTAGAGTTATAATTTTTCTTACAGGGACACAAAGAAAATGAAAAAAAGATTTATGTTAGTTTTTCATCAGCATTTATATCTGGAGCCGTTGCTTCCCTCTCAGTTAATCCCTTTGATGGTAAGTTTTTATGCCCCATTTATGGGCTTTATGTTTTCTGGTCTGTGCGTCTGTCCTTCTGTTTGTCTGTCTGTCCTGCTTCAGGTTAAAGTTTTTGGTTGAGGTAGTTTTTGATGAAGTTGAAGTCCAATCAACTTGAAACTGAGTACACATTGTCCCTATGATATGAGCTTTCTTATTTTAATGCCAAATTAGAGATTCTACCCAATTTTGACGGTCCAGTGAACATAGAAAGTGATAGTTGAGATTGGGCATCCGTGTACTATGTACACAGTCTTGTAAGTTTTACAACAGTAGTTTTCTTGTAGATATTATTTTCTAAAAAGTAAACTTATTTTGTGGTTAAAATACCTGATTCTTTATGAAATTTATATTATCAAGGAACATTTGTTTATATTTCTGTCAATGGACTATTTTGTACAAGAAAGAAGAATGATATCAACGTGATATTTAACTGTCAAAAGCAATCTTAACAACACCATGTCAAAACCATCGAAAAGAAAACAATATAGAAAACATGTTAATAAGTCAACTGGTCACATAGTTTATGTCATTTCTGACAGTTCAAAGTAGAGGTTTTTTCTCTTTTCTCGTTTGGCAATTTTGGTGGACTTGCATGAAAGATATCACAGTGACCAATACTTTAAATTTAGTCCTTAAAAGATTACTAACCCTTTATATATATCGTATTAGGTCACTAGCACACTATGTGCAATAAATTCAAAAAATTATTTCTGTGTTTTTTTTTATTATTGTGAAAAAATGCAACAGGGTTATCATGGTTATAATCGCAATAATTTAAACTCGTATTTTGATATTTTTTATATGAATTAAACATGATTTTTATTAATATTGCAGAAAATCAAATGGCATTTTAGTCTAAAATGATAAAATCACAATAATAAATGCTGGCAATAATATCTGAATTTTACAGTAGTATGTCATCATTGCAGGAAATCAATATTGATTTTAAATTGGTGCACAATAATATATTACTTAATCTAGAATATAAACAATAAGACCACATAGGAAGTAAGCCAATCAAAAGACACAAAAAAAATATTTGAGACCAGGTTTTCTTGCAATGCCTCTAGTAGAATAAGATTGTTTTACTTTGATTCTGTTGATCACATAACTACAAATGAAAGGGATCAGTATGTTAATGTAAGGAATACACACTCATTAAAACAGTCATTTCATTTTATTTATTCTTTTTAGTTGTAAAGACAAGATTACAGACTCTTACAAAAGGAAAGAATGAAAAAACTTATGCTGGCATAACTGATTGTTTTAGGTGAGTCAAAAGATACTAAAGGGATATTTAAACACATAAGTTAATAGCAGATTCAGGTCTATATATTTTGTTTCCTACATTTTTTTTCCTCAAGTGTAGATGATGATGGCTGTTCTAGTACTGGTCCTTCAAAATAAGATAAGAATGTTAATACAGAAAATGTGATATGATTTCCAATGAGACAAATCTCCACCAATTATCAAATGAAGTGATAAACATGTTTGTGAGCGTTCAACCCAAACCATAGCTTTGACTTTATTGTAACAACACAACATATGTGCTGCCTGTAAAAATCAGCTGTAATTGGCTTAACTCGAACGATTGGTACTAGGGAAAAAACAACTAATATGAAATCAGCAGCTTGTTTTACCATCTATTAAATTTCTGTGTTAGTGGTGATACTATTGATAATAACCCGGTAATTTGATTAATGTTTCAGGAAAATATATAAGACTGAGGGATGGACAGCTTTCTACAAAGGAGGTACCAGTAGGATTATAGCTATAGCCATTTTGTTTGGTGTGGCACAGACAGTCTATTGGCTGGAACCAGTAGAGCATACTATAAAGCTCTATACCAAGTACAGATCTTGACCTTCAAGAGAAAACATTTAGGCACAAATCTACTACAAAATTTTATATAAAATTTCTTAATGATGAAAAGAAACAAAATAATTTGTATATACAAAAATTATGTATTTATCTTTACTAGGTCAGATTTTTTTTTTATAATAGAAGTTTGATATAGATTTTTTGAAGTTTTTAAAAGAATTTGTGTATATTTAATAAGACATTTTGCTTTTCAACTTTTGATTTTAATAGTCAGACGTAAATGTTGAAGAATAACAAGAGTATTGCTAAAAGTTATTAATGAACTTTCAATTATAAGAAGCTTTTTTTTATTAGCTTACCTTGCCTAGAAGGACAATGTGGGCTATTGCCATTGTTTGGCATTTATCAGTTGTCTTCTGTCCCATTTGTCTATATAAAATCAAAATTACCTCTTTTGCTAGAACTTAATCATTTTAGTTAGATCAGTAATGTCCCTTTGATTTTGATTTTTTTAGTCTAGTAAATGGTACTATGAGCGAAAGAAACCTTTGTCATATGCAGTGATTTTAATTTATGAGGAATACATGCTCCATTTAGTCTCTAGTTTAGATAGGCAGCTATCTTGGATTTGCCAAAATATTGATATGAGAGTTTATGATATTAATTAAAACCAAATTCAAATATATAAATTTTATTTCCTCTGCTTCTTTAACATTTGTTTTTCACGGTTGGATATATTTATTTGAATAGAAAGGGAAACTCTTGTCTGCTCATCAATGTTTAAGTTAAAACTGTGTGTCAGGTCTCCCTTTATTGACTGTCGTCATATATCAATCAAATTTGAAAACTACATAAAAGTAAACTTGTTTTGAATGTTTTTGTCAGTGTGTATTTTCTACAAAACTACTGCTGCAGGAAATGAAGGGCAATAACTACAGTTTAAAAAGGGAGTTAACTCTAGATATTTATACTTCCCTTTCCCATACATTCCAGTATTAAGTTGTGCAGATATTGTCCTTACTGCTGGCATTTTATATATTTACAGAATGTGATAAGTGGTTGATATTATTGTTATTATTTATACTTTTTAAACTCCACTAAAAGATTTGTCCATTGTATGGCATTCTGACAAAAAAATTGCAATTCTATACACTTTTTGATTTTTGAAGCTAGTCTCAAAGACATAAAATCCTCATATTTGAAACCAGTGATTTGTTTTTATTTTGTTAAGGTTTTTAACACATTTACAAATGCTTTGTGTCTTGTTTATTATATTTGTTTAATATTCATAGTGTTATAAATGATTTTTTTTAATCTTAAAAATTTAAATTCAAATAATGTGCCATAAAGAAGTTATAACTCATAAATTTAGTCAAATAAGTAATGCATTTATATAAAAGTTATAATTATGATATCAAATTACATAGTGATTTTTTGACAAAAACCACATGATACTGATTGTATGGAAATTAAAGAATAAGAGGCTATTGGAAACCAATACCAATAGTTTGGTCAAATTATATATTGATGACCATTTTGAAGAAGATCAAACTAGTATAAAAGATTTGTAATTTGTAACTTTTCTTTTAAAGTTATTTGTATGTCTTTTATTTCTTTGATTCAATGATACATACCAATGAATAGTTAATGAGGTGAAAAAAAGTTACCTGACAATCATACAGTGTTATTTTTCAAAAATTTTTTAATGTCAGACATATAAAGAAAGTTTATAGCTACTAATGCTACAATTTAAAATTCCAGGAACAACACTTTCCTTCCCTTTTTCTAACCTATTAGATTTATAGGTCACTGATTCCAAAACTATGTGTAAATATTCTCAACAATGAAGACATTGGTGATATTTATATGCACTTTATACATGTAAAGAATAGTGGGTAAACCCATGTTAACACATATTTCGATTTATTTGTACAGTTGTGATGATAAATGTCTTTATTTATGATAGCCAAAATTTTGTCAGGTTAAGAGTCACTTGCTTTTGAATATATATGTGTTATTGAATTTTTAACAGCATTTTGGTTTCCAGTCAGTTTCTCCTCAACATTTGAATTATTAATTGAATGTGAACTGTGATATACATGTAAATGGTACAATAATCATGAATAAATGGTTTTATGATAGCCATTCTTAATATTTTTGAAAATTGCTGTGTATTTGTTTATTTTTTATTTGTATATTATCAGTTTAATTAGTAGTATGTATATTATTCATTAGTTCTAAGTCAAATTATTATTTGTGTTACTAGTCTGTACTTATATTAGTGTCATAAGTTAATGTCATATTTTTTGGGGTGGGTATTTTTTATTATTTTTGGGTGTGGTGTACCACATCTGTTTAAACACATATGGATCATCATTGTTGTATCGAATCTTTACATGGGGTGTAGTGATAACATAAGAGCATGGCCACTTGAAATTTCACTATACAATATTTTATGAAAATTACTGAATTTTACCCTAGAGATGCTATCAATGTACCGGCACAAACTTGTACTCATTTTTTTATGCATAATATTATCAAGTTTCCTCCCAAAAATTATTTCGCATGACCACCAAAGTAAAAATTTATATAAGGATATATTATAAAGGAATGCATTTTTCCGTGATTATTTTTTGTAGAGCTTATTACAATCATTTAGTCAACAATATCTTATGAATCTAAATGAATTATAGGAAAATTTGAATTAAGTTAATTACCTAATGACCTCATTGATTACTATTTATAAACTATCCTGGATTTTTACCAAACTTAGACAGAAGCTTCTTACCATCAAAAGATAGTATCAAGAGGAATTTTTTTTATGGATTTTTTTCCTCATTTTTGTTGACCCTGCAATTATCAGCAAAAGTAGGCGAGACACTGGGTTCTACAGAACCCATACATTTTTTTTTTTAATTTTAGGATGATTAGATTATAAATGCATTTAGTCATTCTAATAGAAAGGTTCAGATGATAGATTTATTGCAAATTTTTTTGCCAGTTTACCAGTGTCAAATTATAGGGATAATTGGGGTTAAATTTATTGAATAAAAATGTGTACATGATGACATATATAATTATTCTTATGGTTATAAATAGAATTTATAAATTTTACAAATTTATGTAAAAATTAACTCTCTTTTGAATTTTGCATATCATGAAATTTTAAAAAATGTACAAAAATAGTAAAAAAATAATCTGACATTAAAACTGGTCCTCCAATTTGAAAAATAAAAAATATAAAAAATACTTAATATTGTTTTATCATTTATATGTAGCCTACTTTACCATGAAGGGCAGTACCAGCTGTTACCATTACTTGTGATACATGTGGTACATCTTTATGACATCAATCATTTTAGATGGATGTCTTCTTCAAATACATGCACCTTCATTCATAAAGTTATACAATTAATCCACCGTTTTCTACATAAGAAAATGCCTGTACCAAGTCAGGAATAAGACAGTATCCCATTCGTTTGATGTGTTTGAGCCTTTGATTTTGCCATTTGATTAGGGACTTTCCCTTTTGAATTTTTCTTGGTGTTAAGTATTTTTGTGATATTACTTTTTAGTGGCAAATTGAGACCATATTTAGGATACCCATGATGAGTATGATGGACGACGACTGTTTAATGTCTAGTGACAAATTAAAAGGATATTTATGACAAGAACATAAAATCTAGGTATGACTATAAACCCTGCTTAGTCCTAAACATTCCATGTGCTAGTTTACAAGGTAACTGTTTGCTGGAAGATATGCTATCCTTCACAGATATATCAATGACTCCAAGGCAAACCAATCTTTGCCCTTACTCCCAAATGCTGCTTGCTCTGTGGAGAACAAACACATACTAATTGGCAAGTCTGGTTTGAGCAGACGCTGGTTTGAACCCAAAATATATGTATGAATAAAAGCAACAGTAGTATACTGTTGTTCAAAAGTCATAATTCGATTTAGAGAAAACAAATCCGGGTTACAAACTAAAACCGATGGAAACATGCCAATTATAAGAGGAAAACAAACGAACATCAGGAACATTGAAGTGCAATGAAAACCGATGGAAACATGCCAATTATAAGAGGAAAACAAACGAACATCAGGAACATTGAAGTGCAATGAAAACCGATGGAAACATGCCAATTATAAGAGGAAAACAAACGAACATCAGGAACATTGAAGTGCAATGAAAACCGATGGAAACATGCCAATTTTAAGAGGAAAACAAACGAACATCAGGAACATTGAAGTGCAATGAAAACCAACTCCAACTTACAAAGAAACAAACTATTTTTATGGCTAGCCAAAACTCTTGCTTATATGACAAGGTGAGTAAAAAAAATCTAAAATCACAACACTACGTAACAGATATACAGCACAACAACATGCATGAACTCTCTTCACAGAGAAACGTACAAACAAACACTATAGTCGACACAACATGCAAATTGTAGAACAACAACAACATAATATCACAAACAGTGACAGACATGCAATTTCAAACTTTATGCAATTATTTTCACAATACCATTCCCAAAAACTTTCATGGCAATACGGGTAGTGAAAGGCAATTTTATAATTATTTAGACTTCGAACGATAAGACATAACACATTATCCAATCAAATCCATATCAGAAACATCAAAAGACAACAGTCATATTCTAAGTTATATTTTGATATTCGGTATGGGACATGTTCGGTACTTAGCAGACAGACGACATAGATATTAAACAACAAAGACGTGATAAAACTGTTATTAGTTAATTTAACTTTAAAAAACATCGTTCTACCTGTATAAGAATGACTTTTTGAGTTCCGGATTAGTAAACGAAACTGTTTTTTCCTGCATCCCTTTGTTTCACTTTTCTCCCCCCCCCCCCCCCCTCCCTTATTAATGAATACATTTGTAGTACTACGATTATATATCTTAACGTACGAGTTTTTTGCATGCCAGCTCTGATACATATATTCATTACTTAGTCTCGATCAGATGAAAACGCAAAAAATGTTTTAATATTTCAAGTATGGCATTAATCCAAATAAATTTTCTACTTGGGTTTCAAATATCGCGTCATGCTTTATCGACCATAAGAAAATGCCTGTACCAATACAAGTCAAAAATATGTTAATCATTTGTTTTGTCTGTTTTGAACTTTTGTTTTAGCCATACGATTAGGAAGTTTCCATTTTGAATTTTCTTTGGAGTTTTTATTTTTATTTTTTTTTTTTTTTTACATTTTTAGACACATTTTCATAAGATACGAACTTATGAAAGATACGCTTAATCAAATTT